>NC_043962.1:57712585-57745085 GCF_902148855.1 Sphaeramia orbicularis
ACGCTGCACCTCTGGTCCTGTTGCTAAGCGACATCAGCTGATCTGTGAACGTTTGCAGGCAAAGAAACTTCCCAGCAGCACAAAGGAATATTTCACATACAATTTTTAGTAGAGGCGGACTTTTGATTCTTGATTAAAGGCCGAATTATCCTCACCCGCAAGAAAAAAGGAAAGAACAGCAGAAGTCAGAGAAGTGAAATGAAAACACACTTGGATCTGGACGACAGAAAATAAGACCGACATGAGATGAGCACTGATGAATGTGAACCTTAATTTACAGGAGTTCAGGTGGGGGACTCACCACTACCACTGGGTTTTCATCCGTTTCCCTCTCTTTACTGCAGACGTTCCTGCTGTCATTCATCTTTCTTCACTCAACTACAGCTGACAGCAGCACTCATGTGTTCTAAAGACGCTTTACCTTTGGTTGAGGGAAGAGGCAGCGGTGGTTCTGTGTTTGTGGGCAGTTATTTGTAATGCAGCCGTGAAAAAATGCTTCAGAATCGTCCGTTTAGAATGAATCGCATACATGGTGAATCAATTCGATCTTTTAATGATTAATTGTGCAGCCCTATTGTATATTTAATGTTTTCTTGTAGCTTTTGTACTTTGCTTAAATTTTTCAGTATTTTGTGCGATATTTTTTCTACAGTCCCTTTTTTGCACTAATTGTTTTTGCTGCAAAATCAAACAGAGCTGCTAAACATGACAATAAACCTCTCTTCTCTTCTCTTCTCTTCTCTTCTCTTCTCTTCTCTTCTCTTCTCTCTTCTCTTCTCTTCTCTTCTCTCTCTCTCTCTTCTCTTCTCTCTTCTCTTCTCTTCTCTTCTCTCTCTTCTCTTCTCTTCTCTTCTTCTCTTCTTTCTTCTCTCTCTTCTCTTCAACAGTTAAATATCTTGATGTCTAACTAACATTTGTTAATACAGATAATTAAAATCCTCTAATGCTTATTACTGCATTACCTGGTGTGAATTAATGTCCCTGATTGTATATTTTCCACATATAAACTCAGTTAATATGATCTAAGTTCAGTGGGTTTAGTTTGATGTGTGTGTTTCACACGTTGAGCCTTGTTTTTGTATCAAACCCTGATAGGAGACCGTGGTTGTTTTGGACCCAGACGTCCTTGAGACCCGGTGCCTAGTTCTGTTAAACTCCTTTAGGTCCAGAACGTGCAGTTTGTTGAGCTTTGGGTCCTGGTGGAAGAAGGGAGGGAAGGTTTGTTCCTTCCTGGAGATAAGGACCCTTTGGATTTATGATGGGGGGATGTTTGAGCCCTGACCCTGAAAACATGAACTAATCAAACCAGAGCCCTCATGTTCCGGCTGTGGCCTTGGCTCTCTAAAGCTGAGGTTAAAGGAGGAACTGCTGTGAATTCTGGGAAAATAAGTCCGCAGATCAGTCGTTAGTGATTATGTGAAGTGTGTGTGTGTTTAGTCTGGATCTTTATGTGAAGTGTTAAGTGTGAGTTGGAGGTGTTAAATACCAGCCTTTCATTTAAATCATCTCCACATTCTGCTTTTAATTGTACATTTCATTTCTGAAACTCTACGTCTGTATTATTTAGTCACAAACAACAGACATATTTTTAAACATAATTATTAGTCTGGTGATTTCAGAGCGCAGCCCAAGCATCTATTTCTACATTTAATGATCCGCTCTCAACCGCACATGTATTTTAGTCACATGACGCAGACACAGAAATGACCCAATACACTGAAATCAGGCACTTATTTTTGAGGTTTTTGAGTTTGCCTCTAAATGTTGACAGAATAGAATAGAATAGAATAGAAATATGAAGCTGCAGGTGATGATGACTTTGACTGTTGGTCGTCAGTATGGATGGAACCATATGAAAATTTCACATCGCAGTTATTCTGACCAAAATTATCACGATTACCATTATTATTGCAGTATTGTTGGGAAATTGTGCTCAAAATGTTCAAAAAGTACTAATACACACACTGAAATAATTTAACCAAGGTGGATTTTGAAAAACAACAAAAAAAAAACAAAATATAGCACAATGTCCCTTCTGTGTCAGAAACATTCAAATATTAACCCTTAGTGGTCTGAGTCTATTTTGTCCGTTTTTCAGTCCTTTGGATTTGGCCTTTATATACTATAAACAAATGTTTACTATACCCATGTTTGGGATCTGTTTTTTCAGCACAACTTCATCTATATCATCTGTCTATTATTTTTTTTCACTTTAGCCTCCTATAAAAACACAAAAGGCCAGAAAAACACAAAAAAATAAAATCTGATGTGAAAAATCTATATAATTTATTGCATAAATAACACACAGATGCTTAACAAACCTTTTCAAAGACTTTAAAAGTGAATATTGGTTCCAATATTAGGTATAGAAAATTAAAACTGTAATAAATTAAAACTATACTCAAATATGACATAAAAGCAGATCTTTATACAGGGTTTTTTCCCCTAAAAGTACGGTAATCAAACACATTTATCATGATAATTAGAATTTAAATGATAATAACTGTCTGCAATTTTACCTCGGTTTCGTTATACTGGTAATCGTTACATCCCTAGTTGTCAGTCTGCTGTTTTCTACATGATTCTAATAATAGCCTTATAAAATGATGGAAACGGTTGAAAATGACAGTCAGAGTGACATTTAAACACCTCAATTCACATCACACGGGTAAGTGTTAAAGATTAAAAAAAAAAAAAAAACAAGAACATAAATGAAGACAAGTTCAGTAACAAAATGAACAAGATGATCAGTGAGATGGATAAAAGAACAAATTAACAAAAACTCACAAAGAAACAAAAATTATGTAAAAGGAACCTAAATCAACCACAAATAATCAAGATAGCTAACCAAAAAAGCAAAATAATCAATAAGTCAAACAAAAATCAACAATATTGGCAAAAAAAAACCCAAAAATCTTAAACTAATCCAACTAGGGATGTAACGATTACCAGTATAACAATAAACAGCGGTAAAATCGCAGACGGTTAGTATTACCGTTTAAATTCTAATTATCACCATAGCAGTGTTTGATTACCGCACTTTTCCAGAGAAAACGCCTATGTAAAGATCTGCTTTTATGTCAAATATTTGAGTCTAGTTTTAATTTATTACAGTTTTAATTTTCTGTACCTAATATTTGGAACCAATATTCACTTTTAAAGTCTTTGAAAAGGTTTGTTAAGCATCTGTGTGTTATTTATGCAATAAATTATATACATTTTTCAAATCGGATTTTATATATTTTTTTGTGTTTTTGTCCTTTTGTTTTTATAGTAGGTTAAAGTGAAAAAATAATAGACAGATGAGATAGATGAAGTTGTGCAGATCCCAAACATGGGTATAGTAAACATTTGTTTATATAGTATAAGGCAAAATCAAAAGGACTGAAAAACGGACAAAATAGGCTCAGACCACTAAGGGTTAATATTTGAATGTTTCTGATACAGAGGGTACATATTATTTATTTTTAAATACAACTTGGCTAAATTATTTCAGTGTGTATCAGTACTTTTTGAACATTTTGAGCACAATTTCAACTAGAAGCACTCGGAGAGCGCAGACCTCCGCCAAGGCTGATCAGTGGCCCCCCCCGTGGGCCCCCCCACCCCCATCACCACCAAAATTTAATAATTTCTTCCTTATCCCATTTCCAACAAACCCTGAAAATTTCATCCAAATCTCTCCATAACTTTTGAGTTATGTTGCACACTAACGGACAGACAAACAAACAAACCCTGGCAAAAACATAGCCTCCTTGGCGGAGGTAATAATACCGCGGTAATAATGATAACTGTAATAATTTTGGTCACAATAACTGTGATATGAAATTTCATATGGTTCCATCCCTAAAACCAACCAGTGTTTGTTGTTGTTTTTGTGCAGTTTGTCCATTTGTGTTCACTTGTGTGTGTCGGTTCTGCTGAAGTGTCCAGAATGACTCTGAGCCCAGTGCAGCTGAATCAGCGGTTCGTCATTGTTTGTGTTGTTGTTGTCATCAACACGTGGACGTCACATTGGACACACACACATTGGTCTGAGTGAAACCCTCCTGATGAACCTGCTGTAAATCATTCCATGTGTTTTCTGTCGGGTCTGTGGTCTTTGTTGTTCCTCTGCCAACGGTCACATCTCCTGTTTGTGTAATAAAAGGACTTCCTGTAAATCCACATCCAGGAGCCAAGTCCTGCCCCGCTGCCCGTCCAGGATCTGATTGTCCTCTTCCTGTCTGAAATATGTGTGGACAGGAAACATGAGCAGAAAAACAACCACACACAGAATCAAACCTGACCTTAAACCAGGGCTCTCAAACGCCTGTTCTTTCAGGTTCCACATTCAGCTCCATTTGATCTGCAGTGGACCGAACCAGTAAAACAATAGCAGAATAACCTATAAATAATGACAACTGCAAATTTTTGTCTTTGTTTTAGTGCAAAAAAACAAACATTAAATTATGAAAATACTTACTTTTATAAACTATCCAAACAAAAAAAGATGTGAATAACCTGAAAAAACTGAAATTTCTTCAGAAAAATCAGTGCAATTTTAACAATATTCTGCCTCAACTTATCATTTCTACATGTGCATTATGGATCAGATCTACAAAGACACTAAACACTGAGTAATTTTCTTTAGACATTTCAGGTTATTACCTCTGCCAGGAGGTATTGTGATCGCTTTGCTTTGTTTGTTTGTTCGTTTGTTAGCAGGATAACTCAAAAAGTTATGGACAGATTTTCATGAAATTTTCAGGAAATGTTGATACTGATACAAGGAAAAAGCCTAACCCTAACCCTAACCCGCATTTGGCCCCCGGGATGCATGTTTGACACCCTGCCTTAAATTATCCATGCGTCTGCTTTGAATGGATTTTCTATTGTCACAGACTCTGTTTGTTTGATAAAAATGAAGCTACAACTAATGATGATCTTCAGTGTCAGTGAATCTTGTAATGAATCCATTAGTTGTTAGGGCTGTAAGAAAATATGGGTTCTGCAATATATTGCGATATTTCATTTCACAATACTGTATCAATATTAAGAAGTACTGTATCGATGTATTTAGGTATTTATTCAAATGCAGATATCGGAGGTTCATTTTTGTTTTTTACTTTTTCTTTTTTGTTTATAATTGATGTTGTGACATTAGCTCTGAACTAATAGAATCTGAACATTTGAACAAGATCTTTAACTGTAATGTCTGTAAAACAGAATTTCAGTTTGAACACAAAATTTTGTGATATAACATAGATAGATTAGTGATATAACACAGCCCTATTAGTTGTTGTGAAATGTGTTTGTTGTCAAATGGTAAATGCACTGAGGATTCGGACTGCCAGTCCTTTGGTCATTGGACGACCCGCTCTACTAACTGAGCCACAGCCACCCAAAATGTGTTGTTTGATTCTGAAACGGTTCTGTGATCATGTGTTTTTATGTGTAAAGAAGAGCACTCGGAGAGCGTATACCTCCGCCAAGGCAGATCAATCACCCCCCCAACACCACCAAAACTGTATCATTTGTTCCTTGTGCCAGTATCAACATTTCCTGAAAATTTCATCCAAATCCATCCTTAACTTTTTGAGTTATTTTGGAGACAGACAAACAAACAAACCCTGATGAAAACAGAACCTCGGCCGTGTCACTTAGCAGAGGTAATGAACTTCTGAAGAGTCCCTCAGAGGTCCATGAACTGTTCTGTAGTGAATAAACCCAGTCATGCGGTCAGCAGGTGGTGCTGTGGGCTACAATAACCACCGCTCTAATAAGCACCCAAAGAAGAACATTCTGTGAATAAATGTTTTTCACGGATAATGTGACAGAGGCTTTTTGAATGTTCTCGTTTTTGTGAATGTTTTCTAATCCCAGGTTAAGAAACAGATCCAGTTTAATGAATTAACGTCAGTAACAACTTCCTGTTTGTGATTGTGTGGGGGCGGGGCATAGACATCCTCTGGGCTTTCATAGGGATGCACTGATGGCAAAATACCCATGTTACTTTGTGTTCCTTTATTTACTTGTTTTTTATCCTTTTAGCCTTTAACTCTGAAACTTCATCATAAATGTATAAACAGTTTCTATTTTCAAGTCTTCCAGGCCTTCATCACATTATCTTTGTCTGAACACAGATTCTAACAAACATTTATTAATAAACCTTGAATGTAACGGATAAATATCTGACACTGCCATGGGTGAACAGATATCCGATATGCAGGTACTGATGTCAGGATCATGTATTGATACGCCCCCTTTCATCCGACTGTCTGTGAATGAACACAAACTATTAAACCACTCCTGATAAAACACAGGAAGTTCATGTTGGTCTCATTATCAGCTGATACCAATGTTCTACAGAGTTAACAGACGAACAGAAGTTACTCTGGTCATATTTGAATTGATTATCAATTAGGGATGTAACGATTACCGGTGTAACGATAAACCGCGGTAAAATTGCAGACGGTTAGTATTACTGTTTAAATTCTAATTCTCATGATAACTGTGTTTGATTACCACATTTTTAGGGGAAAAAACCCTATGTAAAGATCTGCTTTTATGTCAAATATTTGAGTATAGTTTTAATTTATTACAATTTTAATTTTCTATACCTAATATTTGGAACCGATATTCACTTTTAAAGTCTTGAAAAGGTTCGTCAAGCATCTGTGTGTTATTTATGGAATAAAGTATATACATTTTTCAAATTGGATTTTATATTTTTTTGTGTTTTCTGTCCTTTTATGTTTTTATAGTAGGTTAAAGTGAAAAAAAAAATAGACAGATGATATAGATGAAGTTGTGCTGAAAAAACAGATCCCAAACATGGGTATAGTAAACATTTGTTTATATAGTATATAAAGGCAAAATCAAAGGTACTTAAAAAGGCCAAAATATACAGAAGCGTATTGCATTCACAGACAAAAATAAATTCAGCTCTGTTTTTCTGAATTAACGAGATAATTATCTCATAAAAACAGAGACGAATTTAAATTGTTTCAGAAAACAGTATCTCGTTAATTTGGAAAAGACAGAGCCGCATTTTATTTTTTTGTGAATGCAATACACTTCTATAAAAATAGGCTCAGACCCCTAAAGGTTAATATTTGAAGGTTTCTGCAACAGGAGGTACATTGTGTCAGTTATTTTATTTGTTTCGTTTTTTGTTTTTTTTTAAATACAACTTGGTTAAATTATTTCAGTGTGTGTATTAGTACTTTTTGAACATTTGGAGTACAATTTCAATAATACTGTGATAATAATGATAACTGTGATAATTTTGGTCGCAATAACTGTGATATGAAATTTTCATATGGTTCCATCCCTATTATCAGTTTATAGATTAGTGTGGTGGTTGATGATTGATTGATTGAATGGATGAACATGTGTAGGTGACGGTGTCTGTGTGGGATCAGACCTGAGTTCAGCGTTGACGGTGTTCATGTCTGTGTCTTGGTTTCAGGTGATTACTGTGAAGTTAACGTGTGCGTTAACGGAGGAACATGTGTGACCGGAGCTGGAAGTCCTTTCATCTGCATCTGTCCTGATGGATTCTCTGGAGAAACCTGTAATGAAACAGAGAGCGGTGAGACGCCACACACGACAGATTCAGTTTTCTGTCTGAGGGACAGTCTGGACTCGTAGTCCTGGACCAGAACCTCAGACCCTGGTCAACAGACCCATCAGCCTATGTGTTTACTGCTGTCTCCGTGTCCGTCAGGTCCGTGTAAACCCAACCCGTGTCTGAACGATGGGGTCTGTGAGGCCACGGCTCAGTCCAGGAGAGGCGACGTCTTCATCGACTACATCTGTAAATGTCAGCCCGGCTTCGATGGAGTCCAGTGTCAGAACAGTAAGGCCGTCCTCATTCATATGTGTTACAAAACACCCATCACCATGTCCACTGCATTAAAGGGAACCTGTAGGGACGTTCAAGGTTATTATCGTTAACCAAAACTAATGAAATGACCAAAACTAGAATCGACAAAACATTTTCGTTAACTGAAATAAATAAAAACTAGAATTAAAAGAAGAAACGAAAACTAACTGAAACTGTATTGTGTGTTTACAAAACTAACTAAAACGGATAAAAATTATGGATAAAATTCCCTTCGTTTTTGTCTTTGTCAATGTTGGATTGATATGAAATCGATTTATTTTAACTGCTGGCACCATACAACACTTAACAGTTCATCACTTGTGGTTTCCAGTCGTCTTCTGGTCCCCACTCTACCTGGAAACATGAAGACCAAAGTTGGGAGAAAGCAGCAGAGTCCTTTCTGATTTATTTGAATATGACGACAGAGAAGAAGAGAAAGAGACGATAAACTAACTAAACTAAGCATGTAGAAATAAGGAAAATGAATAAAACTATCAAACCTGCTCTAAAAAACGAATTAAACGAACTGAATTACAGAAAAAAAAAAGTCAAAACTAAATAAAACTAAACTGTAATGAAAAATCTAAAACTATTATAACCTTGGTGATGTTTCATTGGTATCTATTTCAAAAAATCACATATATCCTCGCAGTTCCATCAGTAACTTACATTATTGGCCTGTTGTCAATAGAATAGAATAGAATAGAATAGACCTTATTGTCGTTATTCTACGCCAGTCGTTGCAACAATATTAAGAAAACACCAGAACTACAGAAATAAAACTAAAGATAAGAAAAGAGAATATAAATTGAACAATTTTACAAACATAAGAATAAAGCTAAAGTAGAATAAAGAATAAAAATGGACAAAATATGATAGATGCAAATTTGCAGTATTAACAGTATTTGACTGTATCTATGAACAGTATGTATTAATGAAAACAGGATGTAAATCTATGAACCAGTCCATGTAAAAATAGTGCGAATAAATATTGCAATGCTATTGCAGAACAGAAGATTATTGCATGACTTCTTGCACACAGTTTCACCAGTCGGTTTTGTCCAGTACTAAGTCACTGCTCCGTCAGACAGTCATGGTCACAGACATGTTTCGCCTTCATGGGCTGTTCCACCACCGGTTCTGACCCAGACTGTTGTACTGTTCCTTTACCTGGGCTGGGATGGACTGGTCACTGACCCTGATGCAGCAGATCACACATTATCGCCCAGTCCTGGAACAGCGGTGGAGTGGAAAGGTTATGGCTGCACAAGCTAGGGCTGGGTATCATGGCCAATTTCCTAAATCAATTTGACTTTGATTCATAAGTTTCTGAATTGATTAATTGCGATTTGATTCAATTCAGTATTATTGATTGATTCAGATTCATTTAGTGATACCAAAGTACAATTTTGAGTTGTAACCTGATTATTTGAGTACTGCAGCCATGCAACACAGAATCAATACTGATATTAGAAAGGAAATAAATCTGACATTTCAGCAGTAAACAGATGAATCTGCTCTGAATAGATGAACAGGACACAAAGATGTCCATGTTTAATGACAGGACACAAAACGTCCATGTTTCTACAGTGGCTCAGATCGGACTTGTTCATCATCTTTATTCTGTTTATACCTGCTGCTTCCAGCCTTAAGGCACATTACTATCACCCTGGGGCACTGACACCAGTTTGCCCCTCTGAAACAGAATCATGTTGGGCCCTTGGTACAAGAAACTCACTGGAGGGGGAGGATGGGCGGAGCTTCATGATTTCCTCTTTATTATTCCTCTAACTCCGCCCTCAGCCACAGCCCAGCCAGCATGTCCATGTGGGCCCCAGAAGGGTTCCATTAGGGCTGCATATAAGGGTCCATAGGGTTTGTCCACAGTTTCCATGGTGACCACATGTGTTTGTCCTGATCTGAATCCGAATCTGTATCTCTTTATTATCATTGTACCAAATACAACGAAATTGAGGTAAAGCTCTCAGGTTCAGTGCAAGAATTTACAGACAGACAATAAATATCAGTAAAACAACAACACATATCAGTAAAAGGCACAGTTATTTACATTAAAAATAAAAAGTATTAAGATATTATTATTACCAAGATATTTGTAAAACATAGAATTTAAGTGCAAATGACATGAAAGATTAATATCGTGGGATAAATAGTGTGAAGAATAAATAATATGATATATTCAGATCTCTGATTCTGATTCTGATCTGGTCAAACGTGTGGTCACCATGGAAACTGCAGACAAACCCAAATAGGACCCTTATATTCAGCCCAGTTGTAACCCTTCTGGGGCCCACATGGACATGCTGGATGGGAAGTGATGGAAGTTAATATTTCTAGAACGACTGGCTTCCGCGACCCGCCTCCGCTAGCCAGTTCCTCCGCACTGTGGGTTCCAGTTTGAGGTGGGAGGACCTCCCACAGAGGGGTTTTCCCCACCCTTCCTCCAACAGAGGGGTTTTCCCCACCGTTCCTCCATGTTCCTCCCGTGCCAGAACTGTCGCGAGCACAACCTCCACGAGGGGCTCATGAGACGGAGCCGGCTGCGCTTCCGCATCGGCAGTTTCCAGGTCATTTACTCATGGTCCTGCTCTGAAAAATCAATCTCATCCACCATTGATCGATTACGCAAAATTAAAAAGAAATCGATCCGAAATCGATCAATGGATTTTTTTACCCAGCCCAAGCACAATCAACAAATGCAGAAATCCCACAAATCCACTCAATCTTGGTCACTGACTGCTGCTTGTTTCCTTTCACTCAATCATAGGTTCTGCCCCCGCCCATAATTTATGTAATAAAAAGATCCGGTGTGGTGCATTTGTGCCGGTTTATTTATTTATTTATTTGCTCCTCTCTTGCTTATAAATAATACACATAACACAATTATCCCCATAAACATGACCAGCACAGGTAGAGTTTAAAGAGTCTGTCCATCTGTCCGTCATTGTCATCTGTGGTGTTTACACGACACATATGTGACGTGTGTTGAGCCGCTGTGTTGGTCACAGACCGCCTGACCCGTCAACACTGAGTCCCAGCAGGTTCATTAAGGGCCAGGGAGGAAGTGGAGCAGAATGTGATGAACACAAGACTGAGGGAAGCTGTAGAAAAAGAAGAAAGAACGAATGAAACAAACACTGACAGACTGTAGAGCAGAACCAGGGGGACCTGAGCCTGTTTAGTCATGTGACATGTGGTCATGTGACCCTGATCATGTGATGTTTTTTGTGCTGTAGGTGTCCAGGGGGCAGATTTACAGTCGACCACAGGTAACGGTGCAGCTCTGATCTCTGTCCTTCTCAGATCCAGGTTTTCGTGCTGTTTCTCGGCTTGCATGAACAAACACATCTACACAAACATACTCTGTCTGCGAGACGACGCTCATTCACCTCTTTTCCATCCAGACCAGGTCCGATCAGAATACAGTTCCAAAGTCACACCAACGCAGACCTTTTCCACCTGAGGAGGTCCAGGTTTCAGGTGGATCTGTTCTGATCCAGGATGTGTCGTTAACCCAGGACCTGTAGACGACAATACAAAAGAAAATGGGATTAATTTTCCACTTCCCCCAAATCCCACAGTCCACAAAGTCTGTTTTCTTCTGGGATTTGGGTAAACAGGTCATGTTTCTGGTCACGTTTCTGGAGAAGGAGGTTAATGATGTGTGCCGTCTCAGCTCAGCCTTAACATGAATGTCTAACCCAGACCTAACGCTGACAAACCAGACCCTCAGACTCACACTGTAAACGCTCACTACTGGGCCTTCATCACAGACTCTGGAAACGTATTTATCCACATTCATGATCCGTTTAAAACACAGCGGCTTGTGTTTGGGTCAGGTTTCAGCCTCTGTTCTGAATCTGTCCGGTCCATCTCCCACATTCTCAAACCTTCAGGGTCAGGCTGATGCCAGTCCTGTTGGCGCTGCAGCTCGATACGCTGAGAATGAGCTGAGCACAAAGAAAAACCACAACATCAGTTTAACAACATCCTGACACTCAGCTGACGCTGGACTGAGGAAAACCTGCAGACACAGGACTCAGACCTGGACCACATAGTGGACGCTGGACTGAGGAAAACCTGCAGACACAGGACTCAGACCTGGACCACATAGTGGACGCTGGACTGAGGAAAACCTGCAGACACAGGACTCAGACCTGGACCACATAGTGGACGCTGGACTGAGGAAAACCTGCAGACACAGGACTCAGACCTGGACCACATAGTGGTGTAAAAAAGTGTTGGCCCCCTTCCAAATTTCTTATTTTTTTTGCATGTTTGTCACACTTTAATATTTAAATTTGTTTGATCTGAAACATTTGACACAGATAACAGGAGTAAACACAAAATGCAGTTTATAATTGAAGGTGTTTATTAGGCCTGTAACAGTCCACATACCAAACCGAACTGTTTCGGTACACACCTGTTCGGTTTGGTACACAGCTGTACCCAAACGACACAGTATGTTGAGAAAAACAGTGATGAAAGTGTTCCGGTTTTTGCCGGAAATCCGTTTTTTTCCGAAAACTGAGGATATGTTCCGGTAAATTAAATGTGTCCGGATCATTTCCGTCTGATTTGGCAACATTTCAACTGGAAAATTACCCATAAATCGCTCTGAAAAGTGTAAATTATGTTTATTTGGGTCTGTCTCATGGGCGCGGCCATATTGCTTTCTTCTCCATTTGTCTCGACCAGTGAGATGCTCATTTACAATGCGGAACTTTATCGACAGCTCTGATTGGTCCGTTGATGACACGTGGTCCGTTTCACGTCTCTGGAGACAAGATGGCAGATTCGCTTTGAGTATTTTACTGCCAGTGTATTTGGTCTAAATATTCTGTGAAATCATGTCAGAATTCATCATTCTTCAGCGTGGGGACGAACTGAAGTGTGAGGCAGGAATCAGAAATAAGTTCAAGTGGTCCTGGCTCCAGGAAACTGAATGCACCTAAGAGCATGCAGAATAAAATGTGCAGAAAAGTTCAGGGTTTTTTTCTTTCCTCACTTTCATCACTGGAAAAAGAAAAAGGAACTAAAAACGCCGTTCGATGCAGACCTTTAAATCCACGCAAGTTCCACACACGGACATATTGAAGGAGCACACATTGACCCGAAATACGAAATATCAGCAGATATAAGATAAAAAAAAAACAACTGACAGAACTGTGATTTGATTTTGGGTGTTTGTTAAGACGACCTTTCAAGGAAAAGTGCAATACTAATGTTTAAAATACATTTAGTAATATTTTGTTTATTTTATTTTCTATTTGATTTATAGCAGCAGAATTATATTATTCCTGTTTTTCTATATTCTATTGTCTCTAAGAATTGGGGGAAAGATGTTCAAAAATTCATAATAAATGCATTAAAGACATTTTGAGGGGTTTTCTTTCTTTCCGTACCAAACTGGAAAAAAAAAAAAAAAAACGAACCATGGCTTTCAAAACTGAAAACATACCGAACCGAAAATTTGGTGTACCGTTCCAGGCCTAGAGTTTATTATTAATTCTAAGCCTCCATGTCCCTGTGTGGTAGAGTGACTGTCCCATGAACCTGATAACCATTTGTTCCACCCTTAGCAGCAACAACTGCAATCAGCATTTGTAATAAGTGGCTGTGAGTCTTTGACGGCGCTGTGGACGAATGTTGTCCCACTGATGTTTGCAGGATGGTTGTAATTCAGCCACATTGGAGGGTTTTGGAGCATGAAGCGCCTTTTGAAGGTCATGTCACAGCATCTCAATGGAATTCAGGTCAGGACTTTGACTAGACCACTCCAAAGTCTGCATTATTTTTCGTCAGAGGTGGACTCGCCGATGTATTTTGGATCGTTGTCCTGCCGACCAGGTGTTCTTTACATGTGACTTTCTTTTGATTTTGCCTTTTTTTTTTTTTCCAAAAGTTTTTTTTTTAAGTTTTTGAAAAGATTGAAAGTTCAGACTCAAAGTTAGTTCCTGGGTAGGTGGGGTGTGAGTGAGGAGGAGGGACAAAGTATGGGGGCGGGCATTGTTAGCTCTGTCAGATAATGTCACTGTGGGTATCCTGCTGACCATAATACCCATGATGCCTCAGGGCAGCTCCATGGCAACGGTGAGGAGGGGATTCTTCACATGTCATTTCCTCTGGAGATTAAAAAAAAAAAAACAACAATAGTTCAGGTCTGGATCCAGGTCCCGTAGTGAACCATAGTTTATCCAGGTCTAGGTCTAGACCAGATGACTGTTAACACTGACTGAACTGTGGGTATTGATCAGGGTTTGTATTGATCTGTATTGATGGGCTCCTGTGGTCTGAGCTGATGATTGACTGTTCAATCAGTTACACGGAGTCATCACATACATGTGACATTTCACACACGTGTCAGACCAGGTTCACACATGAAGCAGGTCCAAACATAAACCTGGTCCAAACATAAACCTGGTCTACTTGAATATTCCACATGGAGCAGTGTTTAGAAAAGTGTGAACTACTCCTCATTTTGTAAATGTGATGCAGTCCACCTGCAGTATTAGTATTTAGTCTATATCTGGGCCTCGCTGCCTGTCAGGAAATGGATTATCTCTGGTCAGAATGGTCCTGGTCCTGAGCCTGAGCCTGAGCCTGATCAGACCAAGACCAGACACCTGGAGCAGTGCCTGTTCCAGTCCTCATGGCCTGTTTAAAGCTGATTTCCTGGTGTTTTTCTGGTCCAGTCTGAGGTGGACTGTAGGTCTGTAGGACTGTAGGTCTGTAGGTGTGGGTTTCAGCTCAGGCTGGTATCTGTCTGTCTGTGGGTTTGTCTGTCTGAGGATTTTTTTTTGTACTTTATTTTTTATTGTTCAAATATAAGACACAAAACAAACAGAAATGGTCCCAGGTCCATTCAGACATTTACAGACTGTTTACTGTCCACAGACTGAATAAAAGTCCCATTTTTTCCAGTACTTTACACCCTTATGTTGTTGTAGGCCGGAGTTTGTATGTCATCATTTCCATTAAATGGATTTGGTTGACAATTTTTAATCACCAAGGAGATTGAGGGAGGGTCCTTTTTAAGCCAATATTTGGTGATGCTTTTTTGCCTGCGGCAAGCACTATTCTAAATAGATATGTCACTTTACATAATTCCTCTGGAGGAATGCTAAAAACCAAAGTAGCCAATGCATATGAAAATGACCTCCAAGAACTGAATACATCAGTTTAATCATCTCTCCCCAAAAGCCTCCAACACCAGGACAAAACCAGAACACATGTTTGATCTGCCTCCAGTGGACACACTCCCTCCAGCAGAAAATGAACTCCAGAGAAATGGGATTTCCTACAGGTGTAATAAAGAAACGGGTCAGACATTTGAAACAAAAACCCCTCCATGATAGTGAGTTTGTAGTCCAGTTTTGAGATTTCCATCCCTCTGACCAGATCTCATTTGGTATTTCCTCGTTCAGTTCCCTCTCCCATTGATTTTTTTTGTGTGAAAATATATCTCATTGTCTTTTGAATTCACATTTGTATAAATTTTACCAGTGATGCTTTTGTTACTGGAACCTTTATAGGCTTCTACCAGTATTTGAATTAGGTGAGAGGGAGTCTCTGTCATAGAACGTTGTATTTCCTTTACAAAGTAATGACGGAGCTGGAGATGTCTGAAAAAAATTATGTTTACCAAGTCAAAATTTGAGAGAGAGGATTTGAAAGCTGTCCATCTGTCCTTCTGAAAGTGTCCTGCAGAGAACAGTTGCACCATGTTTAGACCACTGTCTTGTCTGTGCAGTCTGACACAGTGTTGAGCTGAGTTTCCCTCCTACAGACGTGTTCCTGTGGTCATTAAAGTGATCCAGGGTTTGCAGCTCGTTATCCACAGTGTGTTTCCTCAGTGTGGAATGACTGTTTGGACACGGCTCTATTTATAGTCAGCCCGTGGGCAGAGACCACCGCTGTGTGTGTGTGTGTGTGTTGGACAGAAACACACAAACCGATGACATTTCTGTGGATATCCTTCTGTTTAGACTCAACAGGATTAAATCTGATCAGATCTGACGGATCAGAGTGAGTTCAGATAAGTTGAACATGTGTTTTCCAGCAGACTGAACAGAAGGCGACACCTACAGGTCAAACTGAGCATTACACACATTAGACCAGAACACAGTTGACATGGTTCAGAGAATGACAAATACCTCATGACTTCACTAGAGGAGGTTTTTTACATTTAACACACACGTATATGGACTTTATACTGTTGTTATTTTGTTTGTTTGTTTGTGGGCTCTCAAACATGTGTCCCGTGGTCCAAATGCGTCCCACCAAAGGTTCCAGTCCCACCCCTGGGATGAATTTACAAAGTGTATAAATTCCACAGTCCAGGCTGTGGAACTCATGTTAGTGTGGGTTCCACATCCAGACCAATCTGATCTACAGTCCAATAAGAACAGCAGAAGAACCTACAAAAAAGAATGACTGCAGATTTACTACTGGGTTTGATGGAAAAAATAGTATTACATTATGTCTGTAAATAATGACAACTTCAAATGTTTGTCTTTGATTTAGTGCAAAAAATAACATTAAATTGTGAAAATATTTCCATTTCCAAACTCTCCTGTACCAATAAAATGTGACTAACCTGAACAAATGTGACCAGCCTGAAATGTCTGTATTAAATTCAGTCCAGTTTGAACTCTTTTCTTCCTGTTCCTCAGTGTTTAGTGTCTTTGGAGATCTGACCCAGAATGCACATGGACTAATGAGAAGTGGAGGAAGAAGACTGTTAAAATTGCACAATTTTTTTTTTTTTAAGAAATTTCAGTTTTTTCAGGTTATTCACATCTTTTTTGTTTGGATAGTTTATAAAAGTAAGTATTTTCATAATTTAATGGGGTTTTTTGCACTAAAACACAGACATAAATTTGCAGTTGTCATTATTTCTAGGTTATTCTGTTATTATTTGACTGGTTGGGTCCACTGCAGATCAGATCAGGCTGAATGTGGAACCTGAAAGAACAGGAGTTTGAGAGCCCTGCATTAGACAATGTTATAACATTATAAAATAATTATGTAGGTATAATTATGAGTGTGTAACATAATACACATTATAATACAATATTTTTAATTGTGTTAGGTAATACTCATATGATTAATCTATAATCATATGATATAACACATTTTAATTAATTGTGTGATAATGATGATAATAATAATAATAATAATAATAATAATGATAATAATCAGGTGTATCAAACTCAGTTTAGTTCAGTTCCACATTCAGACTAATCTGTTCTAAAGTGGGCCGGACCAAAAAAATAATACAAATAATGGGATAAGAACTGATAAATAATGTCAACTCCAAAGTTTTCTGTAAGTTTTTGAGTGAAAAAAGTAAAATTCTATAATGAAAATGTTTACATCTATGAACTGTACTTGAACATAACATGAACAAATATGAACAACCTGAAAATTCTGAAGAAAAATCAGTGCAATTTTAACAATATTATGCCTTAATTTATCATTTATACATGTGCATCAGAACGTACAGATCACAGTGGATTTACAAATACATAAAACATTTAAAAACAGGCTGAATATTGTTAAAATTCCACATTTCAGACTTTTCTGTAAAAGGCCAGTCTGTAATTGTAACCATTTTTGTGTAATTTTACTTTTTTTTTTTTTTTTTTTTTTTTTTTACACTAAAACAAAGAGGAATATTTGCAGTTTTCATTATTTATAGATTATTATGATAGTATTTTACTGGTCTGATCCACTTTAGATTGAACTGACCTGAAATGATTTGAACACCATTGATTGTTAATATTGTCTGTATTTTTCACATTTTACAAATTCATCCCACGGGTCGGATTGGATCCTTTGCTTTTGGTTTTGGGCCCCGTTTTAGTGCAATAAAAAATATTGAATTGTGAAAATATTTACATTTAGAAACTATCCTTTAACAAAAACGTGAATAACCTGAAAAAACTGAAATCTGTAAGAAAAGTAAATGCAGTTTTAACAATATTATGTCTCAACTTATCATTTGTACATGTGCATTACATGCAGTGTTCCACAAACATTTGGTAACAGGCATAATATTGTTAAAAATTTGGAGTTTGGAATTAAAATGAGAACAATTTCTCATTCATCTTCTCATTTGCCCGGGTCATTGTTCTTCTTGGTAGTTCTTGAAGGATCAACTGGACTAGTGTTGCTTCAAAAGAGCAAAACTAAGTCCAGTTGAACCTAGAACCAAGAAAATGGAGTTGTCGCTATTTATAGGTTATTCTGTTATTATTTACTTCAGGTCACATTGGTCTGAATGTGGAACCTGAACTAAAATGAGTTTCACATCCTTGATTGTTAATATCTTCAGTGTAATTTTTGCATTGCACAAGTTCATCCCAATGGCCAGATTTTACCCCCAGGCCTCATGTTTGACCCCTGTGATGATGATGATAATAATAATAATAATAATAATAATATATATAATCATATGATATAAAACATCTTAATTCTTTTTTTATATTTCCTAAACATGTTGGTTTTGATTATTTTTTGTAAATATATTATTTTTGATTTAGTTGTTTTGGTTTTGTCATTTTAAAGACAGGCTTTAGTTTTGATGCATCAGAGGTGAATTAACATCATTTCTTTCCTTCCATCAGCCTAAGCAGATGAAACAGTGACATAAAAGCCCAAACAGGTTGATGTGAGCCGTCTGTGTTGTTCTTCTGGAGGACACTGTGGTCTTGTGCCTCTGGTTTCTTGGTTTGATTCTGTACTTTTCCAGCCTCTGTCTGAATCTGAGCATGAACCTGCTGCTGCTTTAATCTGAGCTGATGCATGAGTCCACTAACACTGAAGCACAGAACCCACATAGTTCAGTGGAACTGGACCCGGGTCCGGTCTGACCCCTGACCCTGCTCCTCACCTGTGTGGTGCTTTGGGTTCCAGATGTGAACGACTGCGCCGGTCAGCCCTGTGAGAACGGAGGAACCTGCAGAGACCTGGACGGAGACTTCAAGTGTCACTGTCCTTCTCCATATGTGGGCAAACACTGCCAGCTGCGTAAGTCCCACCAGACAGCACCATCCAAACACTCGAATGGAGTATTATTATTATTATTACTGTGGTAATAACAGAACAGTTTGACAGTCTGTAAAGTGCAGCTTTAGTTGTAACAGTGAAAACACAGACACTGTCCAGTTGACTGTCGTCGTCTAGTGCCTCAGACAGAACCAACAGCTCAGACTGACATGAGGTCAGGTGTTTTCTGCTCCATCTGAGGGGTCGGTTCTCCAGTTCTGTCCTAACTCTGGGAACATTCAAATAATACATGTCTGAAGACCGTAAGGATTAAGGAAAACTGATGAGTGGTTCTGTGAAGAATGAGGATAGATATGGCTGAACCGTAGATATGACGGAACCATAGATATAATGGAACCAATCTGGTGTTCACAATTTTCAGGTGGTATTTGGTTGTTTTTTATTGTTTTCATGCAGTACTATGTTGTTTTTTCAGTTTGTATTTGTTTTTTGTTTTTTTTTGTTTTGTTTTTTTATTTCATGCAGTAGTATTTTGTTTTTTCAGGTTGTATTGGTTTTTATTATTATTTTCATGCAGTAGTATTTTGTTTTTTCAGGTTGTATTGGTTTTTATTATTATTTTCATGCAGTAGTATTTTGTTTTTTCAGGTTGTATTGGTTTTTATTATTATTTCATGCAGTAGTATTTTGTTTTTTCAGGTTGTATTTCGTTGCTGGGTCTGGAGGGGGGAGGCATTGCTGAGTCTCAGATCTCGGCCTCGTCTGTCCGTTACAGTCTTCTGGGTCTGCAGCGCTGGGGCCCAGAACTGGCCCGACTCCACCACAAAGGCCTGGTGAACGCCTGGAGCCCCGCCGCCCACGACCGGAACCCTTGGATCCAGGTCTGGACTGGAAGACTCGGACCTTCATGTCTGTGTGTGACCTGTCAGACTGTGGACTGACGGTCTAGTGTACTTTTGTGAATCCAGATCGACCTGCAGAGGAAGATGCGTTTCACCGGGATCGTGACCCAGGGGGCGAGTCGGATGGGGACCGCCGAGTTCATCAAAGCCTTCAAAGTGGCGTCCAGTCTGGACGGAAGGACCTTCACCATGTACAGAGGAGACGGCCAGAGCAGAGACCAGGTCAGGATCTGCAGATCTGAACAGGGCGTTAGTGTCGCTCAGTGAGCTGGTCATCATGCATGTACGACAGTGTTGGGCAAATTACTTTTATAAAGTAATTAGTTATAGTTACTAGTTACTTTCCCAAAAAAAGTAATTGAATTAGTAACAGAATTACTCCTTCATAAATGTAATTAATTGCCAGGGAAAGTAATTATTGCGTTACTTTTTTGAAAAGCCTTCAAATATGTAAAAGGAAACTGATTTTTGAGCATGTTTCATGAGCTAGTTATAGAGTAGGACAGCAGACAGGTAGAAAACCAGGACTGTGGGGAGGCTGGGGTCCACCAGGGCCCGGCTGGGATCCACCAGGGCCTGGCTGGGCCCGGCTTTTCCACCACATTACTGCATATGTGCATTTATAGAAGCAGATGCTCCTCCAGTTAATCCCACATCTGCTCTTTTTTCAGTCGCTCTTCCTGGATACAGCAGGAAATGTGTTCAGTCAGCCAGACTCACTGATAACCCCTCCCCTAAATTAGCTGATAACTCCTCCCCTAAATTAGCTGATAACTCCTTCCCTAAATTAGCTGATAACTCCTCCCCTAAATTAGCTGATAACTCCTTCCCTAAATTAGCTGATAACCCCTCCCCTAAATTAGCTGATAACCCCTCCCCTAAATTAGCTGATAACTCCTCCCCTAAATTAGCTGATAACCCCTCCCCTAAATTAGCTGATAACTCCTCCCCTAAATTAGCTGATAACCCCTCCCCTAAATTAGCTGATAACTCCTCCCCTAAATTAGCTGATAACTCCTCCCCTAAATTAGCTGATAACTCCTCCCTTAAATTAGCTGATAACCCCTCCCCTAAATTAGCTGATAACTCCTCCCCTAAATTAGCTGATAACTCCTCCCCTAAATTAGCTGATAACCCCTCCCCTAAATTAGCTGATAACTCCTCCCCTAAATTAGCAGATAACCCCTTCCCTAAATTAGCTGATAACTCCTCCCCTAAATTAGCTGATAACTCCTCCCCTAAATTAGCTGATAACCCCTTCCCTAAATTAGCTGATAACTCCTCCCCTAAATTAGCTGATAACTCCTCCCTTAAATTAGCTGATAACTCCTCCCTTAAATTAGCTGATAACCCCTCCCCTAAATTAGCTGATAACTCCTCCCCTAAATTAGCTGATAACTCCTCCCCTAAATTAGCTGATAACTCCTCCCCTAAATTAGCTGCACACGTTGCTGCGTTCAAGTGAATGGGCTGCGCTGCGGACAACTCAAACTGGTAGATGTCATTAGTGGTTCAGGTGAAGGGGGCGTGGTCAACTCAGACTCATGGACACACAGGTGAAGCATGAAGGATGTGTGGGGGATTTGAATAGAAGAACGGTACATAAACGAACGGCTCGCAACGAATCGGTTCTTATCGTTCACTGAAAAGAACCGTTCAAAAGACTCCACTCATCCTTGAACGTCACACCTCTGCGTGGCTGAGCGAGTCAGGACAGAGAACAGCTGTTAGATCTCAGTGCATAGTAATGCACCACAGTTCACCGTCGGTAATGGTAATGACATTCTAACATTTCAAATAGTAATTAATTAAATTACCCCTTACTGGAAAATAATAACTGTGCTAGTAACGCCGCCATTTTTAACACTGTTATTCCCAACACTGATGTACGATGACACGTTACACCACAGGTGTCAAACACGTGGCCCAGGGGCCAAATCCAGCCCACCAAAGGGTCCAGTCTGGCCCACGGGATGAATTTGTGAAATGCAAAAATTACACTAAGATATTAACAATCCTTTTAGTTCAGGTTCCACATTCAGACCAATTCAATCCAAGGTTCTAATAGTTTTGGATTTTTCATTATAGTTTAGTTTTATTTAGTTCTGACTTTTTTTCTCTAATTCAGTTCATTTTAATTCATTTTTAGAGCAGGTTTGCTAGTTTTTATTTGGTTTCATTTTTTTCTAAATGCTTAATTGTAGTTCAGTTGTAGTTTAGTTGTAGTTCAGTTGTAGTTTAGTTGTAGTTCAGTTGTAGTTTAGTTGTAGTTCAGTTGTAGTTCAGTTGTAGTTCAGTGGTCTCTTTTCTCTTCTTCTCTGTGCTCCTATTCAAATCAATCCCAGACAGGACTCTGCTGCTTTGGTCTCCATGTTTCCAGGTAGAGTGGGGACCAGAAGACGACTGGAAACCACAAGTGAACACAAGTGATTAACCGTCAAGTGTCATATGGTGCCGCTAGCTAAAATTGCTAGAGCAAAATAAATCGATTTCGTATCAATCCAACGTTGACAAAGACGAAAACAAAGGGAATTTTATCCATTATTTTTATCTGTTTTAGTTAGTTTTGTAAACACACAATACAGTTTCAGTTAGTTTCGTTTTTTCTTTGAATTATAGTTTTTACTTATTTCAGTTAACAAAAATGTTTTTTCAATTCTAGTTTTCATCATTTCGTTAGTTTTCGTTAACGATAATAACCTTGATTCAATCTCAAGTGGGCAGGATTCAGTAAAACATGACAACTCCAAAAGTTTCTCTATGTAAATGTAAATATTTTCATGCATTTACAACAAAACAAAGTATAATTTCACAAAAAAAATGTGAATAACCTGAACAAATATGAACAACTTGAAAAGTCTTAAGAGAAGTAAGTAGAATTTTAACAATATTCTGTCTGTAATTAAACGTTTTGTGTGTTTGTAGATCCACTGTGATCTGTAAGTTCTAATGTACATGTGTAAATGATAAACTGAGGCAGAATATTGTTAAAATTACACTTATTTTTTCAGTTTGTTCATGTTATTCACATCTTTTGAAAGGATAGTTTGTAGATTGAAACCTTTTCATAATGTAAATGTACTTTCTTTGCTCTAAAACATAGAGAAAAGTTTGGAGTTGACATTATTTCTACATTATTATGTCATTATTTTACTGGTTCGGTCCACTGCAGATCTAATTTAGCTGAATGTGGAACTGAACTAAAATGAGTTTGACAGCCCTGCATCACACTATGAGCTTCAAAGTTTACAGTGTTGAAGACAAAACCTGGTCAATACTGAGCAGATACTCTGACTGACCAGTAGAGGGAGCTGTGCTTTAATTTACAAAACCACAAAACCCATAAAGCCGCAGTGTTACTTTTGTGGCAGTTCCCAAATAAATTTTCCTCTCTATTTAACTTTTCTTAAGTGAGTTATCACCATTTATTAAAATATTATTCTCGTTATTTTGTGTTTCTTCAGTGAAAATCATGTATTTTTTCCATATCTAATTCACTGATCATGTAGAAGTTCATTAAATCTCAGATTACAGATGAGGATTATTTTATCAGAAACAGAGAAAACTGAAGAAAAAGTGACTTTTTCAGCAAAGATATAAATAAGTGAATGTAAAACCCAGTGTGTCCACTGATCCAACTCCATGGGTTTTACTGGTGAATCAATGTTATAGAAGATGACGGTGTTTCCATGGTAACTATGGAGCCTCTGAACATCCAAATATGGTCATATCTGATGACCATGAACAGATGAAGAACTGTATTTTCTTTCTTTATTAAAGTATCTCTTTTAGATTTAGGACCGCATATGAAAGTGGTCCAGGTCAGATTTAGGACCGCATATGAAAGTGGTCCAGGTCAGATTTAGGACCGCATATGAAAGTGGTCCAGGTCAGATTTAGGACCACATATGAAAGTGGTCCAGGTCAGATTTACGACCACATATGACAGTGGTCCAGGTCAGATTAGTGCTGTTCAGACTGTCTGTAACAGATCAGATCCAGGTCACATATGGACACAAACATCAGATTTGAGTCACATTCGTCTGCATCTGAACGTAGTGTAAATGTCAGGTCCCTGTTCACCAGTGGATGTCTGTGTGTTGTTTGACTCCATATGGTTCTCACCTGCTCTGTGTTTGTAGGTGTTTGCTGGAAATGTTGACAACGACGGCAGCAAAACCAACCTGTTCGATCCTCCGATTATCGCTCAGTTCATCCGCATCATCCCGGTGGTTTGTCGTAAAGCCTGCACTCTGAGGCTGGAGCTGGTGGGCTGCGAACTGAACGGTAAGCATACTGCATACCAGGGCTCTCAAACATGCGCCCCACCAAAGGTTCCAATCCGGCCCCTGGGATGAATTTACAAAGTGCAAGAGTTCCACAGATTCATTTTAGTTCAGGTTCCACATACAGACCAATACGATTTACAGTCAAATATCCTACAAGAAATAATGATTCCAGATTTTCTTCTGTTTGATGTGAAAAAAATAATACTTTATATCTATCAATAATGACAACTTCCAATTTTTGTCTTTGTTTTAGTGCAAAAAATAACATTAAATTATGAAAATATTTACATTTACAAACTGTCCTGTAACAATAAAATGTGAATAACCTGAACAAATATGAACAACCTGAAATGTCTAAAGAAAATTCAGCCCAATTTGAACTCTTTTCTGCCTGTTCCTCAGTGTTTAGTGTCTTTGTAGATGTGATCCAGAATGCACATGTAGAAATGATAAGTTACTACTCAAAAATCACCAAAATTCACCCAAAAATTACCCTAAAACCACCTAAAAATTACTCAAAAACCACCTAAAAATCACCCAAAAATCCCCCCAAAACCCCTAACATTATGCCTGTAAATAATGACAACTTCAAATGTTAGCGCAAAAAAAATATTAAATTATGAAAATATTTACATTTCCAAACTCTCCTGTAACAATAAAATGTGACTAACCTGAACAAATGTGCCCAACCTGAAATGTCTGTATTAAATTCAGTCCAGTTTGAACTCTTTTCTTCCTGTTCCTCAGTGTTTAGTGTCTTTGTAGATCTGATCCAGAATGCACATGGACTAATGAGAAGTGGAGGAAGAAGATTGATAAAATTGCACTGATTTTTTTGAAGAAATTTCAGGTTTTTTCAGGTTATTCACATCTTTTTTGTTTGGATAGTTTATGAAAGTAAGTATTTTCATAACTTAATGGGGTTTTTTTGCACTAAAACACAGACAAAAATTTGCAGTTGTCATTATTTATGTTATTCTGTTATTATTTTACTGGTTCGATCAAATCAGACTGAATGTGGAACCTGAAAGAACGTGACTTTGAGAGCCCTGCTGCATACCACCACCATCATCATCCTCATCATGGTGTTGAACATTCCACTCTCACAGTGTCTGTGAAGTCCACAGGTCATGTTTCCTCTCATAGTTTTCACTCGCTGAAGCCGTATTTCTCCGTTCTCCAAACACTGAATCATTAATCAGAAACATGTGAACATATGTGACTAATGAGTCAAGAAAACACACGTCACATGTTCATGATTCTGAGGAAACACAGACGGGGACTCATTTGAAACCAATCACATTCTCATCTGTTGGTACTCTGTGGTATTACTGCTTTTACTGCAGTACCAGACAAGGTTCCAATAGTTTTGGATTTTTCATTATAGTTTAGTATATTTGGGTTCTTCAGGTTGTGTACTTGGGTTCTTCAGGTTGTGTACTTGGGTTCTTCAGGTTGTGTATTTGGGTTCTTCAGGTTGTGTATTTGGGTTCTTCAGGTTGTGTATTTGGGTTCTTCAGGTTGTGTATTTGGGTTCTTCAGGTTGTGTACTTGGGTTCTTCAGGTTGTGTGTTTGGGTTCTTCAGGTTGTGTATTTGGGTTCTTCAGGTTGTGTATTTGGGTTCTTCAGGTTGTGTATTTGGGTTCTTCAGGTTGTGTACTTGGGTTC
Source organism: Sphaeramia orbicularis (assembly GCF_902148855.1). Taxonomy (NCBI): domain Eukaryota; kingdom Metazoa; phylum Chordata; class Actinopteri; order Kurtiformes; family Apogonidae; genus Sphaeramia; species Sphaeramia orbicularis. Next base: position 57,738,347 of record NC_043962.1, read on the forward strand.
TTCAGGTTGTGTACTTGGGTTCTTCAGGTTGTGTGTTTGGGTTCTTCGTCCTCAGGTTGTTCAGAGCCCATGGGTATGAAGTCCCGTCTTATCTCGGACCAGCAGATCACGGCCTCCAGTACTTTCCGGACCTGGGGCATCGAGGCCTTCACCTGGTACCCACAGTACGCCCGACTGGACAAACAGGGCAAGACCAACGCCTGGACCGCTGCCACCAATAACCGCTCTGAGTGGCTGCAGGTAAGAGACTGGACCGGACTGGACCAGACTGGACTGGACCAGAATGGACTGAACTGGAGGAAACAGGACTGGACTGGACTAAACTGAACTGGACCGGACTGGACTAAACTGGACTAAACTGGACTGGACTGGACTGGACTGGACTGGACTAGACTAAACTCGACTGGACTGGATTGGACTGGACTGGACTGGAGGAAACAGGACTGAGTGAACTGAGGGAATGAGTCCAGACCTGAGGGGTGGGACTATGTGGACCCTGGTGTCATTCATATTTAGACTGTCCTTTTACTAAACTACACCACTTTAATCAGATTGGTCATTCCCTTCAATGATATATCGGTAACTCAACCTGAATATAATTAGTATTTATTTGGCCTCCCTTCATGTGATACGTCATAAGTCCTGGGATGGGGGCTGGGGTGGGGGGGTAGATGAGGGTTGTTAAAATGTTTGCTTTCTTCTGTTGTACTTTTGATTTGTTTACTCTGTGTTTATTTTTTTTTAAATGTGGACAAATTGTAATAATGGATGTTTTTGAGACTAATTCTTGAATAAACAGGTTGACAGTAGCCTGTCCTTTGGCCCACAGGTGGACCTGGAGTCTCCAAAGAAGGTCACAGGGATCATCACTCAAGGGGCCAAAGACTTTGGCTCGGTCCAGTTTGTGATGGCGTTCAAAGTGGCTCACAGTGACGACGGACAGTCTTGGACCATCATGAAGGACGAAAAGACCAGGACAGACAAGGTTCACATAGAAACTGTATGAGATCAGTCTGAACCATCAGGTCTGGACCATCAGGTCTGGACCAGACCTCATGAGGACAGTCTGTAGATGCTATTACTAAACCCTTCAAATTAATGAGAGACCACAATCCAGGTCCAGGTTCAGGTTCATATCAGGAAGGACCAACACTGTTGAGCAGAACCAAATTCAGACCAGGACTGAATCAGCAGCAGGTTTTGGATGCTTTTCTAATTGTTTATACCAGGGCTCTGCAGCCTTTATTATCAGTCAGAGCCATTTTGCCTCATCTTCCACAAAAAAATAGTCTGGAGCCGCAAAAAATAACAGAGCTTACAAACTTTTAAAAGTTTTATTCTTTTTTTACATTTTACTGTTACAACCACTGAATACAACAAACAAGTGCAGTGTGGAATGGATTCTGGAGTATGATTACTCCGAAAGTACACAGTAAAAGTATTTCATAGTATTTGTGCTTATAGTATATGAAGTACTAATACCAAAAATACCAAATTCATGAGGTACTTATTGGAAAAAATAATTTTATTCATCACTGAATTTAGTCTTAAAGCCTATTTCAGATGAAAAACAAACACTTTTGTAGCTTGGAAGGGAATCTGTTGTAGGATTACTCCAAAAGTACACAGTACTCATACTCATACAGTCACTCAATGAAAAGTATTGTTCTTTATGGAAATGATTCTCTTCAAAACTCAACACTGCCACTGCAGTTCCCAGTTGTTCTGCTCCATATCCTCCGTCTGGTTTCACATCCACAAGCTCCTGGAAAATGGACAGAATTATGTGAGTAATAAACAAAGTATGGACAGAACCGTCCGTCCGTCTGCGTTTTTAATGTAGAGCAGGGGTGTCCAACCGTGGTCCTGGAGAGCCACAATCCAGCATGTTTTAGATGTTTCCCTCTCCCAGCACACCTGATGGTCGTTCTCAGGCTTCTGCAGAGCTGGATGATGGGCTGATCATGTGAATCAGGTGTGTTGGAAGAGGGAAACATCTAAAACATACAGGATTGTGGCTCTCCAGGACCAGGGTTGGACACCCCTGATGTAGAGCAGAAATGAGCCCTTACTTTTGAAAGCACATTCGCTCCATGCAGCTCATCTACCGTAACTGTTGAATGAGTAGCGCACAACAAAAATGCTAGCGGCTGGCTTGAGCGCAGTAAAGGGAGGAGCCACTACAAGGAGGATGAAGAGACGCATGAGGCTCTGGAGCTGCAGGTTGACCACCCCTGGTTTATACAAAGAGAATTTAAGTAAAATGATCCAATGTCAAACTAAATTGTATATTTGTACTGGACCCACAGGACCTTTAGACTGCACAACCATGAACCTAGTCCTCCTCCAGACATTAGAACCCAGACGTCTGAACCCCCTGTCCATGTCCTGGTTCATATACAAACAGATGTGTGGTGCAGACTGTGCAGATGTTCATGGGATGTTTAAATGTAGACTGTCTTCGGTCCAGATGTGCAGGTTTTAACACGCTCTAACTGAACAGTGTACTCACCGTGTGCTCGTCTCTGATTGGCTGTCCTCTGCAGATCTTCCCCGGTAACAGCGACAACAACGTTCACAAGAAGAACATCTTCGATCCTCCGATATACGGCCGATACATTCGGGTTCTGCCGTGGGAGTGGCACGAACGGATCACACTGAGGATGGAGCTGCTGGGCTGTGACGAGTAGAACCAGGAACAGCCACCACCTGCACCGTTTACCTCTGACCTTTAACCTCTGACCTTTAACGGTTAACCTCTGACCTTTAATGTTTACCTCTGACCTTTACCCTCTGACCTTTAACCTCTGACCTTTACTATTGACCTCTGACCTTTACCGTTTACCTCTGACCTTTACCCTCTGACCTTTACTATTGACCTCTGACCTTTCCCTCTGACTTTTATCCTCTGACCTTTACTATTGACCTCTGACCTTTCCCTCGGACTTTCATCCTCTGACCTTTATTTGCTGACCTTACCCCTCTGACCTTGATTATTTACCTCTAACCTTTACCCTCTGCCTTTTATCTGTGACCTTTAACCTCTACCCTCTGACCTTTACTATTTACCTCTGACCTTTACCTTCTGCCTTTTATCTGTGACCTCTGACCTTTACCCTCTGACGTTTCCCCTCTGACTGTTTACCTCTGACCTTTAACCTCTACCCTCTGACATTTCCCCTTTGACCTTTACCCTCTGACCTTGACTGTTTACCTCTGACCTCTACCCTCTGACCCCTACCCTCTGTCCCGCCCCTCCCTCTTCCTGAGCCACACCTGCACTGCCTTGCTGTCACCTCCGGGGGCAGCACACACTCCACTGATGGCTGCAGATCAGGTGGACTAGGATCCACCACCTGATCCGCGTCCGTCACCGCGGCAATAAACCCCTCCCACCAGGTTCACCTGCACACCTGGAGTAACGCATCATATCAAAACCTCTGAAAGGTCAGGGGTCAGAGGTCACAGACTGCTGCGTCCGACGTCCTCTGTGAACCGTCAGACCTCGGAGACCAGTGGCTGGTGATGTACATACACGACCCCCCCCCCTCCCCTTAACCCGCTGTTTGAGCACGTGCAGACGTTCATTCACCAAAGTACCGTCTGCTCCGGTCCGACCTCCTGAACGCAGACGCTCCGAACCACAGAGAAGAACCGGAGTTGAACGGGTTCATGAGTTCAGATGAACAGCCAACACTGTTAGGCAGCGTCAGTATTTTCCACTTATAGACACTTTAAGGATTTTTAGGTTGAACTAAGTCTGCATAAATGGATGTGTGTATATATAAAAAAAAGTATTAAAGTTTACCTTTAGAAATAAATAGAAAAGTAGAAAAGAAGTTTGTGTCAAAAGAAAACAGATGAGATGAACTGGAGCTTAAATAGAAACAGTGTCTTTAAAATTCTGCAAATCAAACTTCACATATTTAACAAATTAATAAATAAACACAGAGTTAATCTGTTCCTGAAGAGATGTCAGTGATTTAATTATTTTAACCTTTTCATGCACGACATAGTTGAACTGACTTTCCAGAGGGTTCTAAAGCTAATCTAGTCCAGACCACAAGGGGGCAGTGTCTGTAGACCCTCAGAAATATGATGAACTAAAGCAGGAGTGTCAAACTCAGTTTAGTTCAGTTCCACATTCAGCCTAATTTGATCTCCAGTGGGCCGAACCAGTCAAATAATAACAGTGAAAAGTAGAAAAAATATATATATATATATTATATCATGATGAGGTTTACATCTACAAACTTTCCTTAAAAATCTGAATAGCATGAACAATTTGAATCATCTTAAGAAAAACAAGTGCAATTTCAACAATGTTCTGCCTCGGTTTGTCAGTTTATCATTCACACGTGCATTACAATCGCACAAAACATTTAATAACAGGCAGAATATTGGTCCAATTGCACTTGTTTTTCTTAAGACATTTCTGTTTGTTCATATTTGTTCAGGTTATTCACATTTTTTTGTACAAGTATAGTTTGGTAATGTAAACATTTTCATGTAATTTTACTTTTTTTATGCCAGAAAAACAAAGAGAAAATGTGGGGTTGTCATTATTTAAAGGTTAGAATGATAATATTTTCCTGGTTCTGACCCAGTTGAAATCTAATCGGACTGTATGTGTGTGTATGTGGAACCTGAACTGAACCTGAACCTGTTTGATGCCCTTGGTTTAGATCCAGGATCCATCAGGTTTTTGTTCAAATCTTCAGGTTCAGTTTGACTTAGTTTCAGTTCTTCTGATACTTTGTGTTTGAACCAAAAAGACAAAAAAGTAAAAAAAAATAAAATAAAAAAAATATACTAATAATAATAATCTGTAAATTTTTCGTTGTTGGATTTTGGAGCTTGACTTTCTGACGTTAAGTTTGAGTTTTCAGCGTTCAGATGAAGACGAGGGGACGATGCACTGGGGGCGGAGTTTGTTCATGTTGTTTTTTTATGAATTGTTTTGTTCATATTTTTTTTGTGAATTCTTAATTGGTGGTAGTTTGTATTCTATGTTTGTGTTCTTTTTTCTAATCTAATAGAAGTCTGTGTTTCCATGACATTGTGTGTTTGGTTCCAGACGTTTGGACGGTAAACGCTGATGTGTCGCAGAGTTGACGTTAAAGCTGCAAGAAAAGGAAAAAAAAAAAAAAAAGTTAAAGCTGCAGCCGCTGATAAGACATAACACCCCCCCACACACACACATGAATTATGAATATGAATAATCCTGGGCCTGTGCAATGTAGGAGGAGCTGAATATGAATGGGAGGCTGATCCGTGGTGGTGGTGGGGGGGGTGTTTGGGGGTAGGGGGTCTGGTTCCTGTGTCCCTGTACAGGATTAGTCTGCATGCTCTAGAAGCCTCTACAACCCTGGCTGTAACTCACTGCTGCTTTTCTACAAATCACCACATGTGTTCAATAAAGACGTGTTTCCACGGCGACGACAACGGTTTCTGTTGTTTGTTTGGGTTCATGTGTTGAACTGATGAATAAATAACCAGTAAATAGACGGGGCCGATTAATAATAGATCAGATCTATAATTCATCAGGGTTATGAAGATGAGCTGTTTTCCATTTGAAAGGTTAAAGATGGACGGGGGGGGGTCATGGGGGGGGGGGGGGGGTCTTCACTGTGACAACATTCTGTCAGTAAACACACTCAGACCTCAGGCCTGTGGCATTCACTGTCTGCTCTAGAATCTGTAAAATTCAACCTCTGCTTCTTCCTCTGTTCACCGCTGAAAGCACACTGATCAATAATCAGTTCACAATCCATTCATTCGCTGTCGTGTTGAACATTTGGTTCATTTTTCTGTTCAGTTTGTTTATTTTCAGTTTTGTTTATTTCAACCATTTTTTTTAAAAGATTGATTTAGTTTGTTAATTTTCTGTGTTGATGTTTGTATGTTTATTATATTTGGTTCGTTTCATTTGTTTATTTTGTGTGTGTAGTTTTTGTTGGTATTCAGTTTCATTTATTTTGTTTACTTTGTGGATAATTTTGTTCTTTTTTTTGTTGATTTGTTTGTTTCAGTGTTAAATTTGATCTTTTTTTTTTTTTTGCTCTAGGTCATTTTTACCGAAGCGAATTGCATTCACACAAAACAATAAATTCGGCTCTGTTTTTCCAAATTAACAAGATAATTATCTCGTTAATTCGGAAAAACAGCCAAAGTTATTCTTTTGTTTGAATGCAATACGCCTCTGTACATTTTGTTCATAATTAAATTTTTTTGTTGTTGATTTTGGGAAGTTTTTTTGATTGTGTATTTCATTGATCATTTTTTATTTTGATGATAATTGATTTCCTTTATTTTGTTGAGTTTCGTAAAAGCTGTTTCTGTTCATTCATTTTGTTGAGTTTAGTGGACTTATCGGGTCTTTCAGCAGAGGTTTGTGAACAGGATGTGGTCTCAGGTCCAGGTTTTCGTGGACCTGGATGCGCGCCCCCTTCAGGCCCACTGGACTTGTCTTTGTGGGTTTGTGTTGGAGACCAGAGTCCAGCTGCTCCGGGTTCAGACCCTCGTGTTGCCTTCAGGTTTCATCAGATCATCGAAGAACTGCTTGGGTCACATTTGGACCAAATGAATTATGGGTAAATTTACACCAGGTTCAGGGTCACATGTTTGACACCAGCCACGCCCACTTCTGTCCTGGTGTTTTTCCTGAACCACATCTGCAGCTTCATCCAGACTCTGAATGGGCTCGGGTCCATCAGACCGCACATCTGAACCAGGTCTC
>NC_043962.1:57750085-57775085 GCF_902148855.1 Sphaeramia orbicularis
TGGGGGGTCAGAATGTCAGACCAGTCTGTGGGGGGTCAGATGTCAGACCACAGTCTGTGGGGGTCACATGTCAGACCAGTCTGTGGGGGGTCACATGTCAGACCACAGTCTGTGGGGGGTCAGATGTCAGACCAGTCTGTGGGGGGTCACATGTCAGACCACAGTCTGTGGGGGGTCAGATGTCAGACCAGTCTGTGGGGGGTCACATGTCAGACCAGTCTGTGGGGGGTCACATGTCAGACCAGTCTGTGGGGGGTCACATGTCAGACCACAGTCTGTGGGGGGTCAGATGTCAGACCAGTCTGTGGGGGGTCAGATGTCAGACCAGTCTGTGGGGGGTCACATGTCAGACCACAGTCTGTGGGGGGTCAGATGTCAGACCAGTCTGTGGGGGGTCACATGTCAGACCACAGTCTGTGGGGGGTCAGATGTCAGACCAGTCTGTGGGGGGTCACATGTCAGACCAGTCTGTGGGGGGTCAGATGTCAGACCAGTCTGTGGGGGGTCACATGTCAGACCAGTCTGTGGGGGGTCACATGTCAGACCACAGTCTGTGGGGGGTCAGATGTCAGACCAGTCTGTGGGGGGTCACATGTCAGACCACAGTCTGTGGGGGGTCACATGTCAGACCAGTCTGTGGGGGGTCACATGTCAGACCACAGTCTGTGGGGGGTCACATGTCAGACCAGTCTGTGGGGGGTCAGATGTCAGACCAGTCTGTGGGGGGTCACATGTCAGACCAGTCTGTGGGGGGTCACATGTCAGACCACAGTCTGTGGGGGGTCACATGTCAGACCAGTCTGTGGTGGGTCACATGTCAGACCACAGTCTGTGGGGGGTCACATGTCAGACCAGTCTGTGGGGGGTCACATGTCAGACCAGTCTGTGGGGGGTCACATGTCAGACCACAGTCTGTGGGGGGTCACATGTCAGACCACAGTCTGTTGGGGGTCACATGTCAGACCAGTCTGTGGGGGGTCACATGTCAGACCACAGTCTGTGGGGGGTCACATGTCAGACCACAGTCTGTGGGGGGTCACATGTCAGACCAGTCTGTGGGGGGTCAGATGTCAGACCAGTCTGTGGGGGGTCACATGTCAGACCACAGTCTGTGGGGGGTCACATGTCAGACCACAGTCTGTGGGGGGTCACATGTCAGACCAGTCTGTGGGGGGTCACATGTCAGACCACAGTCTGTGGGGGGTCACATGTCAGACCAGTCTGTGGGGGGTCACATGTCAGACCACAGTCTGTGGGGGGTCACATGTCAGACCACAGTCTGTGGGGGGTCACATGTCAGACCAGTCTGTGGGGGGTCACATGTCAGACCACAGTCTGGGGGGGGTCACATGTCAGACCAGTCTGTGGGGGGTCAGATGTCAGCCCAGTCTGTGGGGGGTCACATGTCAGACCACAGTCTGTGGGGGGTCACATGTCAGACCAGTCTGTGGGGGGTCACATGTCAGACCACAGTCTGTGGGGGGTCACATGTCAGACCAGTCTGTGGGGGGTCACATGTCAGACCAGTCTGTGGGGGGTCACATGTCAGACCACAGTCTGTGGGGGGTCACATGTCAGACCAGTCTGTGGGGGGTCACATGTCAGACCACAGTCTGTGGGGGGTCACATGTCAGACCACAGTCTGTGGGGGGTCAGATGTCAGACCAGTCTGTGGGGGGTCACATGTCAGACCACAGTCTGTGGGGGGTCACATGTCAGACCAGTCTGTGGGGGGTCACATGTCAGACCACAGTCTGTGGGGGGTCAGATGTCAGACCAGTCTGTGGGGGGTCACATGTCAGACCAGTCTGTGGGGGGTCACATGTCAGACCACAGTCTGTGGGGGGTCACATGTCAGACCAGTCTGTGGGGGGTCACATGTCAGACCACAGTCTGTGGGGGGTCACATGTCAGACCAGTCTGTGGGGGGTCACATGTCAGACCAGTCTGTGGGGGGTCACATGTCAGACCACAGTCTGTGGGGGGTCACATGTCAGACCACAGTCTGTGGGGGGTCACATGTCAGACCAGTCTGTGGGGGGTCACATGTCAGACCACAGTCTGTGGGGGGTCACATGTCAGACCAGTCTGTGGGGGGTCACATGTCAGACCAGTCTGTGGGGGGTCACATGTCAGACCACAGTCTGTGGGGGGTCACATGTCAGACCACAGTCTGTGGGGGGTCACATGTCAGACCACAGACAGACTGACGTTCATCACACACTTGGTTAAACTCACTGACTGTGATGAAGGCTGGACTCTGTGGTAGACCAGGTTCTGTGGGAGCTCCACCTGCTCGTTTATTTATTTATTATATTTATTTATTATGGACTTTATTAAAAGCTGAGGTGGAACTTGTCATGATACCAGACGGACAAAAGTTCCACCGTTAAACATTTGACAGAGGCATTATGGGTAAAAGTTGCTCTGTAGAATCAGATCTTCTTCTTTCTTCGAAGCTGACGTTCATTCATTTATGTGTTTGTATGTTTTCATCTTTACATCCAGTTTATGTCTCAAATGTACAAACAGTTCAATAGTTCACGTCTTATTTCACTTTGAACAGAACTAATGTGACGTTTACTCAGTGGTTTTTAAACTGTTCAGTGACTCTTCAACACTGACGACAACAGGAAGGAACATAAACTGTGTCCTGTTGGACTGTGTTTGAGGTTTGGGTTTGACTCCAGTCCCAAACATCCACACAATGAATGAACTTTTAACAGAAGGACAATATGAACCTCACAAACAACTACACTGTAAAAAAAAATCTGTAATTTAATAGAATTTTCACTGTTTATTTTACAGATTTTTCCTGTATTTTTCCAGATACAGGAAAATATCATTTAATGACAAAAACAGACTGTGATTTTATATGACAAACGTAAAATAACATGAAAAACTAACTGTGAATAACCATAAAATTTCCATTTTTTAAAAGGGATTTTTTCTTTTTTCACAGAAAAATACAGTTAAAATACATTTGCAAATGTATCATAATTTGACAAATATTTCTTTTCTGTTTATGAGATTAAACTGTTAATTTAAAGTTTAATACTGTAAAAAAACAAAACAAAAACAAAAACATAAATCCAGATAAAATTACTGACAGTTAACAGTAACAGAAGTATTAGTTCTGTCAGTTGAACCAGACTTGTTTGTTCATTGACAAATATCTTGTGTAATTACAGGAGGTTTCACAACAAAAATGTTGAATAAATGTATTTTTGTGAATGTATAACATGTATAAGCACTGATAAACTGTCCAAATACAGTTTTTATCAGTGGATTGGACAACTGAGTCTCACTGAAAATTATTTATATATATATTTATAGGGAATTGGATTGTTTTAATACATGTAAATGTTCTTTATTAAACATTAAAAAGTCCAAAAAATATGCAAAATCTCATGTAAAGTTAGGGCAAAACACTGTATTTGAATTATGGAAAACTACTGTATTTTTATGAGATGGTTATTTTCTGTTATTTTACAGTATATTTTTGCACCTCTGCTGCCGGATTAATACTGTTTGTTTATGGGTTTTATTTTTACAGTGTAAGGCTGTGTATCAGCAAGAACCTGGCGATACGATACAAATCACAACACTAGGATCACCATAGGATATATCATGATACTGTTAAAAAGGCAATTTTTTGTTTGTTTCCTTTTTTTAAATGATGAATTGAATTCCAGCAGAAATCTGCACAAATCCTAAACACATTTTTATTTGATCCAACAGGATCTAATGTTCTATCAGCAAATGTTCCAACTGTGTTCAAACTGAACTTCTGTTTTCCAGACATTCCAGTTTCAGATCCTGTTCAAATGTTCAGATTCTATTAGTTCACAACTAACATCAGAACAGGATTTGAGTTCAATCCAACAAAAGAATGAACATTATTGAATAAAAGAGTGTGAAATAAGAATAAATAAAATAGAAACAAAAAACAAAAATGAACCTCCACATTATCTGCATTTGAATAAATACCTACAAATATCCATACAGTTCTTTTTAATATCCATACAGAATTGGGAAATGAAATATCGTGACATATTGCAGAACTGATATTTTCTTAGACTCCTACAAACGACGCCTTCAGAATAAAGTCTAGATTTAAATGATGACGAGGCTGAGCGTTAACGAGCTGTGAGTCAGAGATGAGACTGAACACAAACACGTCAGACGTCTGAGGTTTGAGGACGTGAACTGATGCATGATGGGAAGTCTCACACATGAGTCTGCCTTTAATGTGTGGTTTAAAACCGTCCACATGCACATGAGGCCACAGCTGAATTCACTGTTGGTTCGTTTTAGTCGTTATCTCCTAAACCTCATCTATGAGTCTGAAGAAACGACTCATATGTGAAATGTCCCATCATGCATCAGCTGAGCATTTAATCTGCTGTGAACGCATTATTTTTTCTCTGTTCATTGATTTGTGTAAAATTCAGACGTAAACAGCAGGTGTTTAATCGTTAAGTTAAACTTAATTAATGCATGTTCAGGATAAATGTTAAATATATGAGGTTAGAATGGGCCGGGTTTGTCCTTCTGACCCGGGTCCTTCAGGTTTGTCCTTCTAACCCGGGTCCTTCTGGTTTGTCCTTCTGACCCGGGTCCTTCAGGTTTGTCCTTCTAACCCGGGTCCTTCTGGTTTGTCCTTCTGACCCGGGTCCTTCTGGGTCCTTCAGGTTTGTCCTTCTGACCCGGGTCCTTCTGGTTGTCCTTCTGACCCGGGTCCTTCAGGTTTGTCCTTCTGACCCGGGTCCTTCTGGGTCCTTCAGGTTTGTCCTTCTGACCCGGGTCCTTCTGGGTCCTTCAGGTTTGTCCTTCTGACCCGGGTCCTTCTGGTTTGTCCTTCTGACCCGGGTCCTTCAGGTTTGTCCTTCTGACCCGGGTCCTTCTGGGTCCTTCAGGTTTGTCCTTCTGACCCGGGTCCTTCAGGTTTGTCCTTCTGACCCGGGTCCTTCTGGTTTGTCCTTCTGACCCGGGTCCTTCTGGTTTGTCCTTCTGACCTGGGTCCTTCAGGTTTGTCCTTCTGACCCGGGTCCTTCAGGTTTGTCCTTCTGACCCGGGTCCTTCAGGTTTGTCCTTCTGACCCGGGTCCTTCTGGTTTGTCCTTCTGACCCGGGTCCTTCTGGGTCCTTCAGGTTTGTCCTTCTGACCCGGGTCCTTCTGGGTCCTTCAGGTTTGTCCTTCTGACCCGGGTCCTTCAGGTTTGTCCTTCTGACCCGGGTCCTTCTGGTTTGTCCTTCTGACCCGGGTCCTTCTGGTTTGTCCTTCTGACCCGGGTCCTTCTGGGTCCTTCAGGTTTGTCCTTCTGACCCGGGTCCTTCTGGTTTGTCCTTCTGACCCGGGTCCTTCTGGGTCCTTCAGGTTTGTCCTTCTGACCCGGGTCCTTCTGGTTTGTCCTTCTGACCCGGGTCCTTCTGGGTCCTTCAGGTTTGTCCTTCTGACCCGGGTCCTTCTGGTTTGTCCTTCTGACCCGGGTCCTTCAGGTTTGTCCTTCTGACCCTGGTCCTTCTGGTTTGTCCTTCTGACCCGGGTCCTTCTGGGTCCTTCAGGTTTGTCCTTCTGACCCGGGTCCTTCAGGTTTGTCCTTCTGACCCGGGTCCTTCTGGTTTGTCCTTCTGACCCGGGTCCTTCTGGGTCCTTCAGGTTTGTCCTTCTGACCCGGGTCCTTCAGGTTTGTCCTTCTGACCCGGGTCCTTCTGGGTCCTTCAGGTTTGTCCTTCTGACCCGGGTCCTTCTGGTTTGTCCTTCTGACCCGGGTCCTTCTGGGTCCTTCAGGTTTGTCCTTCTGACCCGGGTCCTTCAGGTTTGTCCTTCTGACCCGGGTCCTTCTGGTTTGTCCTTCTGACCCGGTCCTTCAGGTTTGTCCTTCTGACCCTGGTCCTTCTGGTTTGTCCTTCTGACCCGGGTCCTTCTGGTTTGTCCTTCTGACCCGGGTCCTTCTGACCCGGGTCCTTCAGGTTTGTCCTTCTGACCCGGGTCCTTCTGGGTCCTTCAGGTTTGTCCTTCTGACCCGGGTCCTTCTGGTTTGTCCTTCTGACCCGGGTCCTTCAGGTTTGTCCTTCTGACCCGGGTCCTTCAGGTTTGTCCTTCTGACCCGGGTCCTTCTGGGTCCTTCAGGTTTGTCCTTCTGACCCGGGTCCTTCTGGTTTGTCCTTCTGACCCTGGTCCTTCAGGTTTGTCCTTCAGGTTTTGCTCAGTTTCTCCTTGTGTGGACTGGATCTGTAAACATGTTTTTGGAATGTGTGACGGTGGAAGACGTCTGGTCAGAAATGTGAGAAATGAACAAACACAGACTCTGAGCAGAAGAACTGATTCAGATTCAGCGCTGGGTTTGTGCGGTTGTGTTTTCAGGGCTGGGCTCGGGTTCGTGTAATTCCAGACGAGCACAAAAACATGAGCCGCTGCAGAAGCGACCACAGATGAAAACACTGACATGTCTGAAGGACAAAGACTGAACCGGAGCTCTAACTGAGTCCAACACCTTCAGCCTCAGAAACAGCAGCTTTAACCCTTCCACTGCTTTGACAAATGTGCTCCAGGCACGAGGGCTTTGGCTTTTGGACAAACATTCGAAAAACTGAGTGGAAACTAATTTCTACTGAGAAAAAAAGTATTTAGGTTAAAAATAAAAAATATATCTATATATAATAATAATAATAATACATCAGTTTTATATAGTGCTTTTCTAAGTACTCAAATACACTTGAAGAATGTAAAATAAGTCTGTGTATAAATGTTCAGCCCCTTTAACCCTTTCATGCACACTGGTCACTCCAGTGGTCACTCCAGTGGTCACTCCAGTGGACAGTTCTTCTCCAGCTGTTCTCTTGTATATTCATGGGTTTGGTTGTTGTATTTGAATATCAGCCGCCTCAGTGGACACTTCTGCACCATCCCAAACACGTTCATTCAGACCAGTACTGAACTTTGCTGTTCTAATAAACCTGATCTGCTCTGACAGGTTGCTAGTTGTTATTAGACTGTAATTAACAGTTTTCTTTAACAAAAAGTTGTTTTGTTTTGTTTTTTGAGTATTATCACCATGAAGTGAGTAAGAACTAGTATTAGAGTATGATAAAAGGTGAGAAAACATCAGATTAACTGCATTAAAACTGTTTTTATTTCACAGTTTTCACAGTTTATCACTTTCTGATATTGTGTTTTAAATACGTTTCTTTCCTTCAAACATTCAACACATGGTGTCCAGCTGACAACTCCATAAAAAAAGGTTCATTCAAAATTTTTCAGTCACATTGTTTTTTTCATTCCTATAGAGGAATAAAAACACTGAGGAAAAAAAGCCTGACCAAAGTTTTCATAATTCATGCATCAAAGGGTTAAAGTGGATCGTCTGACAGCTGGTGAAATGCAGATCTCCTGAGGTCAGTGAAGGTGTCTCAGTGACTGTTTACAGACACCTGGGTCTGGAAGGTCCAGGATCTGGTTCATCATTAGTCCTGAACTCGTTTACACAACAGACCTTTTTCACAGCTTCTGTTTTTTTTATTATTATAATTTCAAATTATACATTTACATAAACATGAACTTCTACAGAAGGAACCACACAGACACTAGATATACAAACAAATGATACAACAAACCTGCAAACCTATGAAACCCCCAAAAAAGAAGAACACTAGAAAAATACCCAGAGAGCACACACCTCCACCACGGCAGATCAGTACCACCACCACCCCCACCCCCATCACCATCAAAATGTCATCATTTCTTCCTTGTGCCAGTGTCAACATTTCCTGGAAATTTCATCCAAATCCATCCATAACTTTTTGAGTTATCTTGCACACACACACACACACACACACACACACACATACATACACACACACACACACACACACACACACACACACATACATACACACACACACACACACACACACACACACACACACACACACACACACACACACACACACACACACCTATACACACACACACACACACACACACACAAACCAACAGCAGCAAAAACAAACAAGATAAATAATGTTAACTCTTCTTTACAATACTCCGAACGTCTGTAGTTTTTTTAATGGAAATGCGCAGAAGTGGCAAAAGTACTGACATTCTGTACTGAAGTAGAAGTACTGCTACTCATGTGGAAAAATACTCTCATAAAAGTAGAAGTACTGTTTCAACTCTTTTACTTAAGTAAAAGTGTAATAAAGTACAAAAGTAAAAAATAAAACTGCATTTTTTTGTCATGAATGGAACTAAACATACTGAACCAGACCAGATCCTAAAGGTTCCAGTTTTCTAAAAGGGGCGGTCCAGGTTCAGGACGGAGAGCGGGTCGTCCAATAACTGAAGGGTTGGTGGTTCAAATCCTGTGTCTTCCATCAGTCTGGCCCAGGTCACACACACAGATGGACTGTAACACCAGCCCAGTGTGAGTTCAGAGAAGAACACTGGAGACATCTGACCTGTTCTTCTGTGGGCTGAGCTTAGGACGTCTGCCCCCACCAGCCAGACTGTACAACAGCAGAACCAGCAGAACCAGCAGAACCCAGTAGAACCCAGCAGGACCCAGCAGAACCCTGACATTCTACTGTTCCACTCTGTGGTCATTGTATCTACAGTCTGTACAGTTTTATTACTATTATTGTTTATTTTATATTGTCTTTCTGCTGCACAGTTTCTCTTACACTTTATTCTGTCACTGCTTCAACCATTGAATGTCCAAGAAAGTCTATTCTATTCTATTCTATTCTATTCTATTCTACTCTCTCTCTCTCTCTCTCTCTCTCTCTCTCTCTCTCTCTCTCTCTCTCTCTCTCCCTCTCTCTCTCTCCTCCTGTCACTCGTCCGTCCTCCATCTTTAAACTTGTTCTACAGTCTGTTTTCTTTCTTCTTCTTCTCTCTCAGTCTTTACTTCTGTTGGGTTCTTCGTTCTGAATCAGTTTTATATAAATTTGAGTCAAAATGACAGAGTCCAGACTCTGGACCGTCCTCTGTCAGTCCCTGTACGTCTGGATGGTGCAGGAGTGGGTTAGGGTGGAGAACCTCAGACCTGGACCTGGACCTGGACCTGGACCTGGACCTGGTCTGGATGGTCCAGGGGCTCTACAGTCGAGTGGGTCTGGGTCACATGGTCAGTGTTTACAGCCTGTGTGTCGGACCCTGTGGACTCCAGCGGCTCCTGTTGAACATGGAGGCGGAGTCAGTGTCAGTGTGGGGTCAGTGGTCAGTGTCCATCTGCCGTCTGATGTTTCAGCGGGGGGGTGGGGGGGTCCGACACACAGGAGCTTTGATTTCACTCCTGACTGAAACAGGAGCCACACGGCGGCGCCTGGGCTGGAACTGAGCTCCTGTGGAAACACCACATTCCACACCTATGACGGACAGCAGACGCACGTGAGCGCAGACCACGCCCAGCGCTCAGACTCCGCCTCCCTGTTGTTATAGTATGAATGGTGGGGTCAGGGGAGGTCAAAGGTCAAGCTGTTTACATGGCTCTACAGGCACAGGAAAGGTTTTACAGCCACTGTTAACTGGGACCACCGAGGACTGGTCTGGACCCAGACAGGGTCACAGGGGGGTCACAGGGGGGTCACAGGGGGGTCGACAGGCCCGACTCAAACCCTGGAGTTCACATCCAGGTCCATGGAACTGAAGCCAGGCTGTGGAGGAGTCAAATAAACCAAATGTTTTCAACTGAGTCTGTTTTCATCTGGTACAGGGGGTCAAACATGAGCCCCCCAAAGGTTCCAGTCCCACCCCTGGGGTGAATTTACACAGTGTCTAAATTCCACAGTCCAGGCTGTGGAACTCATGTTAGTGTGGGTTCCACATCCAGACCAATCTGATCTACAGTCCAATAAGAACAGCAGAAGAACCCACACAAAAGAAGGACTGCAGATTTACTACTGGGTTTGATGGAAAAAATAATATGACATTATGTCTGTAAATAATGACAACTGCAAATGTTTGTCTGTGTTTTAGTGCAAAAAATCACATTAAATTGTGAAACTCTTTCCATTTCCAAACTCTCCTGTTCCAATAAAATGTGACTAACCTGAACAAATGTGTCCAACCTGAAATGTCTGTATTAAATTCAGTCCAGTTTGAACTCTTTTCTTCCTGTTCCTCAGTGTTTAGTGTCTTTGCAGATCTGATCCAGAATGCACATGGACTAATGAGAAGTGGAGGAAGAAGACTGAGAAAATTACACTGATTTTACTGAAGAAATGTCCGTTTTTTCAGGTTCTTCACATCTTTTTTGTTTGGATAGTTTATAAAAGTAAGTATTTTCATCATTTAATGAGGTTTTTTTTGCACTAAAACAAAGACAAACATTGTCAGTTGTCATTCTTTCTGGGTTCTTCTGTTCTTTTTTTCCTGGTTGGGTCCACTGCAGATCAGATCAGATTGAATGTGGAACCTTTTTTAGGTAAATTTCTTATTCATAAACATCAGCTTTTTTAAAGTTTCCAACAGAATAGAATAGAATAGAATAGAATAGGCTTTATTGTCATTGTAACATTTAAAAGTGTCAGACAGTCAGTGCATAATAAAAACATGACAGACGTCACCAGAGTAAATAAATAATTCCAGAAAACAAACACACACACTCATTCATTCTGTCTGTCATTACACCACCCCACCCCTGTATATATGTGTTGTGTTAAAGTTTGTTTTTTTGGTATTGAGGGGGTTTATTACTGTTGGAAAAAAAACTGTGAAAATGTTCACGTGTGCATGAAGTATTTATTTTAATTTCGTATCCACTGAAGTTAAAAAAAACAACAACAAAAAAACAATCTATTAGTGTGAACCAAGAATTCTCTTCAAATAGACTGAACCACATTTCTGTGTCTGTTCTGTCTGGTTCTTAAAGGGTTAAGGTGAGTTTAACTGGAATGTTGGATTGTTTTGATGCTGTTCTTTAGTAAAGTTCGTTTAAAATTTAAAAAAAAAAAAAAAAAATTGAGAAAAAAACGCCTATTTTTTCCCTCTTTGTTGTTTATTCCATGCAACAGTACTTTTCTTTTTTTTCCTCAGCTTTATTGAAAATATTCAGGTATACAGAGAAAAAAAAAAAACGCCTCTCCGCGTCTCCGCCTCACACCGTGACGTCACAGCTGGTCTGTCTGCGTCGGGTCCGATGATGCAGGAGATGATCCCGGACCGGGACGGACCGAAGAGCGACGACACGACGAGCTGTGAGTCCGCTGTCATCTGTTCACTTATTGATTCTTGGTTTGAAAGTCAGACTCAGATGATCCTGTGCACGCAGACCTTCCTCCTCCTCCTCCTCCTCCTCCTCCTCCTCTTCAGTCTGATCACTGCTTCAGGTTCTCACAGACTTTTATTGATCTATTGATTATTGGCTCACAAACAGGCTCCAGGACTCCAACTGATCCAACTTCATCTGCACAGAAAAGTAGATTTTCTCTGATATTTGACAGAATTAACTGCTGCTGATAGAACACAACACGAGCCTTTGTTTATCTATAGATTTATTGATTATTGGTTCAAAGTGAATGACGTCATTTTCAGCTGCTTTTAGAAACAGTCAGACCTTCATTAAAACTACAAATAAACAGGTCAGAACATCCAAGTGGGAATAAACTTTCTGTTGGAACTGATGCGACGCAGATCCGTCACATTCTGTTTAGAGTGACTGATTAATCGATCACAGACCGAAGTGTTTGCAGAACAGTTCCGGCTCAAATAAAACATAAAACTGAACAAACTGTGTAAACTGGAGGAAAGTCTGGACTGAAGGGGATCTGTGGTGATGATGCCTGACTCCACTGTGGTGTTTATCGATACATTTATTGATTAATCGGTGTTTAGTTGATCGCCGTGGTGGTGCTTCTTCCAGGTGCTGCTGTGTTCACTGCTGCTCCTCAGGTGCAGATGCTCAGGCTGTTTCTGTTTGGGCTGTTCCAGGTCACATCTGTGGGTTTGAGCTCCAGGACTGTGGATCTGGGTCTGGGTCTGGTCATGTCGGTCCTTGTTCGCCCCCTGCTGGTGGTCTGGGTGAACCTCCTGCCGGTGGTCTGGGTGAACCCCCTGCTGCTGACAGGAGCTGAAGGCCGAGTCTACGATAACAACAACGGCTTCCACTACCAGGACATCAGCAACGGAGACGGAAACGGAGAGAGTCAGTACTTTACACCTGGACCTTAAACGCATCATCACATTCTGTCCATTTATAGAAAAAAGAAAAGAGAAAAAAAAGATTAGTTTGTAGTTTTGTTGTTTCTCTTTGATTTCCTGAATAATTGAAATACTCTGAGCTCTTCCAACACCATCTTTTTCAGGAAAGTAAACCCCCCCCCCCCCCCAAAAAAAAAAAAAAAAAAAAAAAAGACAGTGGTCATCAGGTCCAGACTCATGTCCTGATCCTCATAATGACCTGAGTCCTCCACTGACCCCAGTCTGTGGACCTGCTGAGTCCAGGGGTTTGTGTTCTAACAGGGTCTGGGATCCAGAACAAGAAGGACTAGTGTCAGAACAGAGTTGGATATTATGGGATAGATATCAGCACATTGGTTTGTTTGGGTTCAATTGTTATTTTTATTTTCAAAATGAGTCAGAGATGGACTGGACTGAATTTATATCAACACTGATTCCTTTTCTTCATATATATATATATATATATATATATATATATATATATATATATATATATATATATATATATATCAGCTCACATGTGTTCACAGCTCTTCTTTGTGTCTGTGTTCATATTAAATCAGTCTCAGTGAATCCAAAGGAACTTTGTGTTGGTAAATGACAGTTGTTCAAATGGACAGGATTTCAGTTCTGTTCAACATGTTGATGCTCATATGAACTATGTTTTCAGCTCCAAAATCAACCATTTCAGCACAATTAATGCTATATTTTCATGTCACAAAAGTTCTATTTGAACTGAACTGAGCTGAAAAACAAATCTTCTCTTCTTTTGGATTCCCCAGTTTTTCTTCCCAGATTCTCTCCTCCATATCACATGTTTTATTTGTACAGGTTCAATCTGGAGTATGGTGCTGATCCATCCTGCTTCTGTTCCACCAATACATACATGAAGAATGGCACACAGCACTGTTTACATCAACACTTTTACAATAAGAAGCATTTTTAGACACAAAGAACAATTCTAGATTGTTCTTTCCTCTTTAGTCTGATGCTAAACTATCCAATAAATAATAGTGCTCCTAGTTTTTGCACAGGGATCATTAGTGTAAACGCTGACATGGCTGCAGAGCATCAGTATGATGGGATCCACAACAACCATGTCACATCCGTCCACTGACACATTTAGTGTTTTTGTGTCAGCTGGGATTGTTTTAGATCCACAATACCAACATTTATGAAGAAGAGCACAATTAGCAATAGGAAGTCTAGAAGTTTATTCCTAATAAAGTACTGGGACTGACCAGAGCATCATGGGTAATGTCACGTCCGTCCACCAGCAAAAGTTTTCACATCCACGTGCTATTCCAAATCCAATATTTATGAAAATAGAGCTTCCACTGTCAGAGAATATCAGTAGTGTCCATCAGTACCAGACTGGATCTTATATCAGATGCCATGGTCTAGGGGTCAGTCCAGACCCAGGCCACATGGTGCTGGTCTCAGTGTGTGTGTTCCTCTTGTGTTTGTTCCAGTCTTCTTCACTGGGGTCCGTCTCCTGGTCCAGTCTGCCCAGTCCTCTGTTTCCGCCACCAGGGGCAGCAGTGTCACCCTGCCCTGTCACTACCGCTACGAACCGCAACCGGAGGCTCCTCGTCGGACCCGGGTCAAGTGGTCCTGGTTACCCACCGACGGCGTCGGGCCCGGCTCCAGGGAGAAGGAGGTGATGGTCGCCATGGGTAACCGTCATCGTAGCTACGGGAGCTTCAGGGGGCGTGTCCGTCTGCGTCGCTCCGCGCCCGGCGACATGTCACTGGTGATCAGCGAGCTGAGGCTGAACGACACGGGCCGGTACCGCTGTGAGGTCATCGACGGACTGGAGGACGAGAGCGTGACGGTGGAGCTGGAGCTCAGAGGTGAGGACCGGGTCAGAACCAGAACCCAGAGTCTGGACCGGGTCAGGACCAGAACCCAGAGTCTGGACCGGGTCAGGGCCAGTCCTCAGAGTCTGGGTTGTGGTTCTTTTGGTCTGTGCTTCAACATGTTCCTGTTTAAACTGTGGTTCGATGCTGAGGATCATTCTGTTTGTGACAAAAAAAAAAAAGAAGAAAAAACAGATTCTAATGAGATCTGATTTAAACCCACAGCTGACCTGTGTACACCTGACCTCCTCTGACCTCCTCTCTCTCTTCCTCTCTCTCTCCTCTCTCTCGTCCTCCTCTCTCCTCCTCTCTCCTCCTCTCTCTCTCCTCCTCTCCTCCTCCTCCTCTCTCTCTCCTCCTCTCTCTCTCCTCCTCTCTCTCTCCTCCTCTCCTCCTCCTCTCCTCCTCCTCTCTCTCTCCTCCTCTCCTCCTCCTCCTCTCTCTCTCCTCCTCTCTCTCTCCTCCTCTCTCTCTCCTCCTCTCCTCCTCTCTCTCTCCTCCTCTCTCTCTCCTCCTCCTCTCTCCTCCTCTCCTCCTCCTCTCCTCCTCCTCTCTCCTCTCTCTCTCTCCTCCTCTCTCTCTCCTCCTCTCTCTCTCCTCCTCTCCTCCTCCTCCTCTCTCTCTCCTCCTCCTCTCTCCTCCTCTCCTCCTCCTCTCCTCCTCCTCTCTCTCTCCTCCTCTCTCTCTCCTCCTCCTCTCTCCTCAGGTGTGGTCTTTCCTTACGTCTCTCCGTTCGGTCGGTACCTCCTGAACTTCCTGGATGCTCAGCGCTCCTGTGAGGAGCAGGACGCCACCCTGGCCTCCTTCGATCAGCTGTTCACGGCGTGGGAGGAGGGGCTGGACTGGTGCAACGCCGGCTGGTTGGCCGACGGCACCGTGCAGTATCCAATCACCGTACCCCGTGAAGGCTGCGGGGGCGTGGCCTTGGCTCCAGGCGTGCGCAGCTACGGACCGAGGCACCGCCTCCTCCACCGCTACGACGCCTTCTGCTTCACGGCCTCCATCAAAGGTAAGACGTGATGTCATTATCTGCGTTCTCTGGAGCTGATGATGTCATACCTAATGTCCCTGCTGCCATAGCTGTTTACGACTTTGAGGACGTTTTCATCCAGTTGTGTTTGTTGTGATGTTTTACGAGGGCCGTTCAATAAGTTCATGGCCTCACCCAGAACAGAACAACACAGACTGATACTTTATATTTTATTTTTCAACATAATCTCCATTTACACAATGCACTTGGTCCATGGATGTTCAAGCATCACTATCCCATCACGAAAGAATGGAACATCCTGTTTTATAACAACCAGTATTTATGGGTGAGGCCATGAACTTATTGAACAGCCCTCGTACTATGAGGGGCCGTAAGGGACGTTATTCAGGATTACCGTTCACACACACACATGTGAAAACGCACGCACACACACGCACACACACACACACACACACACACACACACACACACACACATATGAAATACATTCACACACGTGTTTTATTCGTCTATCAGCAGATTAAACAGGTGCAGAACCGGCTCTTATTGATGTCAGCAAACCATTTATCTGAAGCAGCAACACTGCTCCATAATGTGTTAGCTTCTGCACAGACACTGACAGCTCTGGTACACAGGTCTACAGACGGTACACAGGTCTACAGACGGTACACAGGTCTACAGATGGGAAACAGGTCTACAGATGGGAAACAGGTCTACAGACGGGAAACAGGTCTACAGACGGTACACAGGTCTACAGACGGTAAACAGGTCTACAGACGGTAAACAGGTCTACAGACGGGAAACAGGTCTACAGACGGTACACAGGTCTACAGACGGGAAACAGGTCTACAGACGGTACACAGGTCTACAGACGGTACACAGGTCTACAGATGGGAAACAGGTCTACAGATGGGAAACAGGTCTACAGACGGGAAACAGGTCTACAGACGGTACACAGGTCTACAGACGGTACACAGGTCTACAGACGGTACACAGGTCTACAGACGGGAAACAGGTCTACAGACGGTACACAGGTCTACAGACGGGAAACAGGTCTACAGACGGTACACAGGTCTACAGACGGTACACAGGTCTACAGACGGTACACAGGTCTACAGACGGGAAACAGGTCTACAGATGGTAAACAGGTCTACAGATGGTAAACAGGTCTACAGACGGGAAACAGGTCTACAGACGGGAAACAGGTCTACAGACGGTACACAGGTCTACAGACGGTAAACAGGTCTACAGATGGTAAACAGGTCTACAGATGGTAAACAGGTCTACAGACGGGAAACAGGTCTACAGACGGGAAACAGGTCTACAGACGGTACACAGGTCTACAGACGGTAAACAGGTCTACAGATGGTAAACAGGTCTACAGACGGTACACAGGTCTACAGACGGTAAACAGGTCTACAGACGGGAAACAGGTCTACAGACGGTAAACAGGTCTACAGACGGTACACAGGTCTACAGACGGTAAACAGGTCTACAGACGGTACACAGGTCTACAGACGGTAAACAGGTCTACAGACGGTAAACAGGTCTACAGACGGTAAACAGGTCTACAGACGGTAAACAGGTCTACAGACGGGAAACAGGTCTACAGACGGGAAACAGGTCTACAGACGGTAAACAGGTCTACAGATGGTAAACAGGTCTACAGACTGTAAACAGGCCTACAGACGGGAAACAGGTCTACAGACGGT
Source organism: Sphaeramia orbicularis (assembly GCF_902148855.1). Classification (NCBI taxonomy): domain Eukaryota; kingdom Metazoa; phylum Chordata; class Actinopteri; order Kurtiformes; family Apogonidae; genus Sphaeramia; species Sphaeramia orbicularis. The sequence goes on from NC_043962.1 coordinate 57,766,831, forward strand.
ACACAGGTCTACAGACGGTAAACAGGTCTACAGACGGGAAACAGGCCTACAGATGGGAAACAGGTCTACAGACGGTACACAGGTCTACAGACGGTAAACAGGTCTACAGACGGGAAACAGGTCTACAGAAGGGAAACAGGTCTACAGACGGTAAACAGGTCTACAGACGGTAAACAGGTCTACAGACGGTACACAGGTCTACAGACGGTAAACAGGTCTACAGACGGGAAACAGGTCTACAGACGGTAAACAGGTCTACAGACGGTACACAGGTCTACAGACGGTAAACAGGTCTACAGACGGTAAACAGGTCTACAGACGGTACACAGGTCTACAGACGGTAAACAGGTCTACAGACGGTAAACAGGTCTACAGACGGTACACAGGTCTACAGACGGGAAACAGGTCTACAGACGGTAAACAGGTCTACAGACTGTAAACAGGTCTACAGACAGGAAACAGGCCTACAGACTGTAAACAGGTCTACAGATGGCCAGTAGGGTGCATCAAACCCCCCATTTTTTTGCAGTGTTTGCTTTTTATTTGTCCCTTGTTTAACTTTTTTTCCATATAGTGAAAAATAATTCCTGCAAAATTTTAGCAAAATTTGTTTTTGTTTAGGTGGGCCACTGGGCGTTTGAAAATTTGACTTGCAAGGCTGCAAGTCTTCTTCCAGACAAGGGTGGGCAGCTGTGGCTCAGCTGGTAGAGCGGGTCATCCAATGACCAAAGGGTCTGCGGTTCGAATCCTGGCTCTGACTGTCCACGTGTCGACGTGTCCTTGGGTCAGACACTGAACCCTGGATGTCTCCAGTAGGGCCTGGCAGTGCCCTGCATGCTCCCTGTGTGTGATGTGATCAGCCAGGGTTAGGACAGTCTGTCCAGAGGACGGTCACATCACACACAGTTATGCTTTATTCCATATTGCCTCAACTTCTACAGATATTTCTTTTGCTCTGGTTGTGCTGTCTTCTGTACCTTTGAAGGACTGTTCTGACCAAAGGAAGCTGAGTGGAACAGCAGTCAGTGAAGGGCCAATACCTTCCTCCCATTCATCTGCAGGGCCACCTTTTCTCTTCAGAGGGCCCCCAGGGGGCTTCACCTTCTTCTCTTCATTACTCCTTCACTACCTTTAGCATATTTGGCATATTTACACTGAAAATGTGATGTGGTAAATGGACTGAACTTATGCAAGGCACAGCCTGGAGCAAGGGTTTAGGGTTCAGGGTTTACACTGTGGACAGTCAGAGCCAGGATTTGAACCGCCGACCCTTATGGTCATTGGATGACCCGCTCTACCAGCTGAGCCACAGCCACCCCCACCTGTCTGGAAAAGGAAACCTGGTACCTGCTGAACTGAAGAAAAGGAGGGAACCAGATGTGTAATGTAGGATCAGATGTTCTCCAGTGAAATCAGCCCTGAGTGCAGATCTGAAATCACACTAGGCAAGAAAGAAATCAGCAAAAACCTGTGATTGGACCCATTTTTCAGTGTCACATGACCTTGACCTTGTCTAAACTCTGGCACTAACAAGAGATTCTGGCATTTTTAGGTCTTTTGCCGATAATTTCGTTGAAAATTTATTGTATTTTTTTAAATTTATATTTTAATTAGGGCTTTAACTATTGATAGTAAGGTTTATAAAGCATATTTGAGCAACTTAGGAAGTTTTACTTGACTGAAGTGTATTAAATGGTATATTCACTTTCTGAACCTGCTGAATTCAGAAACCTTGCAGTTCAAATTTTCAAATGCACGGTGGCCCACCTAAACATGGTCAAAATGAATTCATATTTTACAGGTAGTGTTTTCTACTCAAATGGAAACTTTTTAGACTAGGGACAGGAAAAAACTTGACAAAAGGGGGGTTTGATGCACCTAACGGCCAGCCCCCCACTTCTACGCCACAGTGGGTGGGACCGTAGACCACCACCCACCAAGGCTTCTTCCCTCACATCAAGCTGGCACCGGCTCTGGAGCTCCCCAGGATCTCCTTCTGCCTTCATCTGCAGATCTGCCTGGATGTCGCTAGGCGGTTATCTATGGGATAACCAGACCGACTGTGTCGAAGAAGTTGGTTGCAGAATATTCCAAACGTTGTAAAATGGTGCAGCGGTGTGTCCCATGTTGCAATAACAGAAATGATGGACATAAAACACTCTAATTTCCACTTTCCTCCGATGAAAAGAAGAGAAGATGGCTGAAGTTGGATCTCAAATGATGAATACAGCTTAGTGTAGGCTAGCATCAGCAGCTAACGTTAGCTACTAGTAGTAGCACTAAACGTTAGCTTATATAACGTTACCTGTCTATATGCAACTTTAAAGCAAAATTACGTGTGTGTAGGTTATGTTGTCAACTAACCACATGGTACTTATTCTAATATAGCTAATTAAACCCTAATGTTACCCGTGTACAGTAACGTTAGCTTTTTTGCCAATGCCAACACCCTTAAGTCCGCTAGCTACTTGCTCTCACTTCAACCTCGTAGCTCCTCTTTTTCATTGACCCCTGAACTTTCCCCATCAGACTTCCACCTGCATTAAACAAACTCTAATAACTGAGTTAGTTCTAAGAGCTAGTTTAAGCAATTAGCGTTTGTGAGATCGAGTAGCTAGTGAACCTAAGGGTTAGGGTTAGGGTTAGCCATCTTCAGCCATCTACTCCTGTTTTCATCAGAGGAAAGCAGCGTTTCATATGTGTGTGTTTTTACGTGTGTGTGAACGGTAATTCTGAATAATGTCCCACATGGCCCCTCGTATTTTACTGTTGCATCCATTTAGGTTGAAATCAGATTATTACAACACAGGATAATTCACCTCGAACACATGAAAATGTCCAGATATTTGTGTTCAATGTCAAAGGACAAAGAACAGCTGGTTCAAGTCCAGACACTGAGAACTGAACCCCGAACACAAACAGGATCTGGACCAGGTTTCCTGTGCATTTCCTGTCATGACATGAGTCTGGTTTTGTGGGTGTGGTCAGTGCATGTGGGTGTGGTCAGTGCACGTGGGTGTGGTCAGTACATGTGGGTGTGGTCACTGTTCTTCCTGTGTGTGTGTGTGCTGTGTTCAGGCGTCGGTGTGTGCTGTGTTCAGGCGTCGGTGTGTGCTGTGTTCAGGTGTCAGTGTGTGGTGTGTTCAGGTGTCAGTGTGTGCTGTGTTCAGGCGTCGGTGTGTGGTGTGTTCAGGCGTCGGTGTGTGCTGTGTTCAGGTGTCAGTGTGTGCTGTGTTCAGGTGTCAGTGTGTGCTGTGTTCAGGTGTCAGTGTGTGGTGTGTTCAGGCGTCGGTGTGTGGTGTGTTCAGGTGTCAGTGTGTGGTGTGTTCAGGTGTCAGTGTGTGGTGTGTTCAGGCGTCAGTGTGTGGTGTGTTCAGGCGTCGGTGTGTGCTGTGTCCACATTAGATGGTGTTGGGTGAACAGGTGTGTAGGAGCAGACAGACGGTGGAATGTTCTAGAATCTGATGTAGTCCTGGTGGATTCAGCGGCTCTGGGTGGAGTTAGATGAGACGCACAAACGCGTCCTGTCAGTTCAGGTCCACGTCATGTGGACTTCCTGTTGTGTAGTGGAGTCGTGTCCGACAGACAAACAGACGAGTTGTTCCTGAACACAACTGCACGTCCATCGTATGGAACTGCTTTGGCTTTTCCCCAAACAACAGTAACGGCCTGTATGCTCCGCCCCTCTACTTCCTGAACTTCAGGTGGGTTCTTTATTTCCTGTCTTTCATTATTGGACGCACTCATTAATCCAGGTGTGTCTAATTAACCAGTAGTCACAACTAGAAGCAGCAGACACAGCTGGGTTAGTCAGTGTGTCCAATAATGAAAGACAGGAAATAAAGAACCCACCTGAAGTTCAGGAAGTAGAGGGGCGGAGCATACAGTCCATTTGCCAAATTTGCACAAACACAGTTCGCACGTCGGACGGCAACGCTACGAACCTGTTCAATCAAATCCGAGTCCAAACCCCCTTTCCTCAGACGTCCCTCTGAAGCCACGCCTCCAGAGTACTGACACGCTCAGTGCTTGTTCTGGAGCGTTCACGAGCGCTGAACAGTTCACCGGCTGAGGCTCCGGCTGGCGTATCCATGGAAACCTCCAGTCTGCTCCACCCCCCCGCTCTGACAGAACAGCCCCCGTTCAGACCCATGTGACTAACGGTGCAGTTACTACTGGTTTATGTACGTGACCAAACAGTTTAACGGTGAACGTTGAGAACGCACGATTCCTGCTCGAAGACGGTACGACCAGAGGGGGGAGGGGCAAATGGCAGTTGAGTTTCATAGACATATCATCATCCAATCGTTTTGACTGGGCGCTCAAAAAGATTGGATGGTGTTTTTTCAGTCCTGTCCCTTCCACAGGTGACATTTTTTTTTAATTTTTGTGTTAAAGCATTTAATTAATTAGTTGTAATCAGGGTGTGAAGGGGATTGAAGCAGTTACAGTAAAAAATGCTGAAGGAAAACATCTGACCCCACCTTCAAACCTGCAAAAGAAAGGATTCCCTTAAAACAGTCCAAAACCAGGAGTTAAAGACTGTGTGAAGTCCTCAATACTTCTGCAGCTCCTTTGTACTAACAGCCAGTGAACCCCCCCCACCCCCCCCCCCCCACCCCACTGAGAACCACTGACAGGAAAATTATTTGGTTCTACTTTTCAGAAACTCACAAATTCATCGCAAAGATCAATGTAAAGAATTGTGATAAAATCGAGATTGTGATTTTATTTGTAAAAAATCGTAATATGATCATTTTGCCCCCCCCCCCCCCCCCCCAGGTACAGTGTACTTCCTGTCCGGCTCCTCCAGACTGAACTTCACTGAAGCCGTCCAGGCCTGTGTCCACCACGGCAGTCAGATCGCCAAAGTGGGTCAGCTGTTCGCGTCCTGGAGGCTGATGGGTCTGGACCGCTGCGACGCCGGCTGGTTGGCCGACGGCAGCGTGCGTTATCCCATCACCAAGGCCCGGGCTCACTGCGGCCCCCCAGAGCCAGGGGTGCGCAGCTTCGGGTTCCCCCCTCCCTCCCAGAGATACGGAGTCTACTGTTACCGATAAGAGTCCGAGTCCGAGACCAGGGACCAGGGACCGGTCCAGTTCTGTTCCATCTGTCAGTGCACTGAAGTGGTCTGAAACGGAGGCCAACGTGGACTCAGAGCTGGACACAGATCCACCACAGACTCTGGGGGGGGTTTGTCCAATCTTCTCTGAACCTCCTTGTCCGTCTTCTACCGCTGAGATCCATGTTCTCCTGTGTTCTGGATCATGTTCTCCTGTGTTCTGGATCATGTTCTCCTGTGTTTTGGATCATGTTCTCCTGTGTTCTGGATCATGTTCTCCTGTGTTCTGGATCATGTTCTCCTGTGTTTTGGATCATGTTCTCCTGTGTTCTGGATCATGTTCTCCTGTGTTTTGGATCATGTTCTCCTGTGTTCTGGATCATGTTCTCCTGTGTTCTGGATCATGTTCTCCTGTGTTCTGGATCATGTTCTCCTGTGTTTTGGATCATGTTCTCCTGTGTTCTGGATCATGTTCTCCTGTGTTTTGGATCATGTTCTCCTGTGTTCTGGATCATGTTCTCCTGTGTTCTGGATCATGTTCTCCTGTGTTCTGGACCATGTTCTCCTCTGTTTTCTCCTCAGCTCCAGCTCTTTGTCTTCCCTCAGGGCAGATCTGTGTCTTAGTTCGACTCTCCTGGACGACAGAGCTCATATTTACGCCCTCATACATGAACGACAAACCAATAAAAACAAAGAGTTGAAATGGTTTTGGACTCAAAGTGACACAAAGTGAACTGAGGTACAAGATGAAAAAAGAAAAACTACAACTTCACAACCATATGGAAGCGTACTGCATTCACACAAAAAAATAAATTCAGCTCAGTTTTTCTGAATTAACGAGATACTGTTTTCTGAAAAAATGAACACACTGGGCTGTGTTCCTCTGTCAGCGGGGCCGTGGTGCTTCTATCCAGGCAGAAGTTCTCTGTTGGAGGAAGTGCCTGATCCAGGCAGGAGCTCCAAGCTCCAGGCTTTTCATCAGTTACAAGCTACGTTTAACTAAAACGGACCTCAGAAGACCAGTTCCAAGTTCCAGTTACAAGAACGGAACCAACTTCACACTCTGCCCCCAAAGGTTTTCATCAGCAGCACAGGGAGAAGGGGCTGCAGCCGGAAAAGAGAAAGAACAAAAAAAAAAAAAAAAAGAAGGAGCTGCAGCCGGAAAAGAGAAAGAACAAAAAAAAAAAAAAAAGAAGGAGCTGCAGCCGGAAAAGAGAAAGAACAAAAAAAAAAAAAAAAGAAGGAGCTGCAGCCGGAAAAGAGAAAGAACAAAAAAAAAAAAGGAGCTGCAGCCGGGATCAGACCCCACTGTCCACTGACACAGATGAACACAGGTGAACACAGATGAACACAGGTGAACACAGGTGAACACAGGTGAACACAGGTGAACACAGGTGAACACAGGTGAACACAGGTGAACACAGGTGAACACAGATGAACACAGGTGAACACAGATGAACACAGGTGAACACAGGTGAACACAGGTGAACACAGGTGAACACAGGTGAACACAGGTGAACACAGGTGAACACAGGTGAACACCGCCACATTTACATTTATTTTCAGAAAATAGTATCTCATTAATTCAGAAAAATAGCCTTTTTTTTTTTTTTTACTTATTTTTTTTTTGTAATTACAAGATAATTATCTCATTAATTCAGAAAAACAGAGCTGAATTTATTTTTTGTGTGAATGCTTCTGTACAATCAGGAGACATCATCAAAGTCCAGTTTAGTCTGGTTTAAAACAGTTTAGTCTGGTTTAAAACAGTTTAGTTCAGTTTAGTCTGGTTTAAAACAGTTTAGTCTGGTTTAAAACAGTTTAGTTCAGTTTAGTCTGGTTTAAAACAGTTTAGTCTGGTTTAAAACAGTTTAGTTCAGTTTAGTCTGGTTTAAACAGTTTAGTTCAGTTTAGTCTGGTTTAAAACAGTTTAGTCTGGTTTAAAACAGTTTAGTTCAGTTTAGTCTGGTTTAAAACAGTTTAGTTCAGTTTAGTCTGGTTTAAAACAGTTTAGTCTGGTTTAAAACAGTTTAGTTCAGTTTAGTCTGGTTTAAAACAGTTTAGTCTGGTTTAAAACAGTTTAGTCCAGTTTAGTCTGGTTTAAAACAGTTTAGTTCAGTTTAGTCTGGTTTAAAACAGTTTAGTTCAGTTTAGTCTGGTTTAAAACAGTTTAGTTCACTTTAGTCTGGTTTAAAACAGTTTAGTCTGGTTTAAAACAGTTTAGTTCAGTTTAGTCTGGTTTAAAACAGTTTAGTCCAGTTTAGTCTGGTTTAAAACAGTTTAGTTCAGTTTAGTCTGGTTTAAAACAGTTTAGTTCAGTTTAGTCTGGTTTAAAACAGTTTAGTCTGGTTTAAAACAGTTTAGTCTGGTTTAAAACAGTTTAGTTCAGTTTAGTCTGGTTTAAAACAGTTTAGTTCAGTTTAGTCTGGTTTAAAACAGTTTAGTTCAGTTTAGTCTGGTTTAAAACAGTTTAGTCTGGTTTAAAACAGTTTAGTTCAGTTTAGTCTGGTTTAAAACAGTTTAGTCTGGTTTAAAACAGTTTAGTTCAGTTTAGTCTGGTTTAAAACAGTTTAGTCTGGTTTAAAACAGTTTAGTTCAGTTTAGTCTGGTTTAAAACAGTTTAGTTCAGTTTAGTCTGGTTTAAAACAGTTTAGTCTGGTTTAAAACAGTTTAGTTCAGTTTAGTCTGGTTTAAAACAGTTTAGTTCAGTTTAGTCTGGTTTAAAACAGTTTAGTCTGGTTTTAAAACAGTTTAGTTCAGTTTAGTCTGGTTTAAAACAGTTTAGTCTGGTTTAAAACAGTTTAGTCCAGTTTAGTCTGGTTTAAAACAGTTTAGTTCAGTTTAGTCTGGTTTAAAACAGTTTAGTTCAGTTTAGTCTGGTTTAAAACAGTTTAGTTCACTTTAGTCTGGTTTAAAACAGTTTAGTCTGGTTTAAACAGTTTAGTTCAGTTTAGTCTGGTTTAAACAGTTTAGTCCAGTTTAGTCTGGTTTAAAACAGTTTAGTTCAGTTTAGTCTGGTTTAAAACAGTTTAGTTCAGTTTAGTCTGGTTTAAAACAGTTTAGTCTGGTTTAAAACAGTTTAGTCTGGTTTAAAACAGTTTAGTTCAGTTTAGTCTGGTTTAAAACAGTTTAGTTCAGTTTAGTCTGGTTTAAAACAGTTTAGTTCAGTTTAGTCTGGTTTAAAACAGTTTAG
>NC_043962.1:57782585-57823889 GCF_902148855.1 Sphaeramia orbicularis
TGTCTTCACATCACTGCGCTCCATCCTCTGACATGAAATAAGATTACAAACTGCATTAATGAAGATGTTTAATCTAAAAAGTCATATGTTTATCCAGTTAAACGGCACAAACCTCAGCTATCTGGACTTCAGGCTCCTGCGTCACTTTCACAGCTTTTTTCTCTCAATAAACCTTTCAGGTCACATGACAAACCCCATCTTGCTGTTAAACCTGTTAGTTTGTGAGTCTACCTTTAATAATCAAAGACACGAGCTCCGACATGGGACAGTTGAGCAGTCTGCTCTGGGTTTCCTGTGGACAGATCCTGCTGTTTGTAGAAGATTTCTCATTGAATCAGTACAGAGGCTAATACTGTATGAACCTGTACCAGCAGAACAGGTGACCCGAGGGTTAAACTGGACTAAAACCAGTCTGTTCAGAACCAACCACCTCACATTCACAAAAGATACGACATCTGATCCCATAAGTACGACAAAGGTTCAGCCTCGTTAGCCATCACCATAAGTATTAGTACCGTTCAACAGCGGAGGTTCAGTTTAACAGGCAGGGGGTCGAGTAGTGTCTGTACGGTTGCTATGGAGATTCCAATCACTTCTGTCAGTGTCAGGTTCTGATAAACTCAGACCTAACTTTAGGAAGGACATGTTATGTGGTGACTGACAACTAGGCTGAACTTTCCTCATGTTTATGAGTCATGTCATCTTGTTTAGTCGTCTTTCGTGAATGCAGCGTCCTCCCGTAGTTCAGTGTCACACCGATGTCTGTACTGTTTGTTTTTAAGGTGCACTGGATTTAGAACTGACTGACCACTCCCAAAAGTGCATGAGTGCTGACTGTTTCAATCCTCATCTGCTGACTTTAATTGTGTCCAGAACTTGGATTTCGACTCATCACATGGAACAGCACAATCATCTCAGTATAACTGACACTGGTGCTTCTCAAACCGCCGGCCGCTACCACGAAAACACTGAATGACATATTCCTATGTTTAGGTGGTCTGTTTTCAGGGATCACGGCTAATCAGCTTGAGAGTCACTGTGTTCGTTTGTCACATCATTTCAGCAACACCAGTCAAAGCACATTGTCCTCAGAGTCTAAGACAAAAAAATAAAACACTAAGAAACACTAAAATGTTTGTAAAAATGAGCTCAGAGGAACCAGCTTCTGTTCTGGACTCTGAGTGTCACCTCCAAGTTTCTTCATTCACGGTCGGAGATTTAATTTAACATGATGTGCAGCGCTGCTCTGCACTAGATCATGTTTCTGGATCATAGCTATAAATACAGAGTATTAACACTGAGGTGACACCCAGAGTCCTGTCCTTACATGACGCACTCACACGGGGTTAATGTGTTATTGTGGTCCAAAGCAGTTTCTGAAGTTCACCTGGACTGGCTTAGTTCTTGAAAATGTTTCACCTCTCATACAAAAGACTCCATTAGTTCTAATTTCTGGTGGGGGAAAGCAGATGTACGAACCTGTAGAAGTGGACTTATAAACCTGTAGAAGTGGACTTATAAACCTGTAGAGGAAGTGGACCTATAAACCTGTAGAAGTGGACTTATAAAACTGTAGAGGAAGTAGACTTATAAAACTGTAGAGGAAGTAGACTTATAAACCTGTAGAAATGGACTTATAAACCTGTAGAAGTGGACTTACAAACCTGTAGAGGAAGTGGACTTATAAACCTGTAGAAGTGGACTTATAAACCTGTAGAAATGGACTTATAAACCTGTAGAAATGGACTTATAAACCTGTAGAAGTGGACTTATAAACCTGTAGAAGTGGACTTATAAACCTGTAGAAGTGGACTTATAAACCTGTAGAAATGGACTTATAAACCTGTAGAAATGGACTTATAAACCTGTAGAAGTGGACTTATAAACCTGTAGAAGTGGACTTATAAACCTGTAGAAGTAGACTTATAAACCTGTAGAAATGGACTTATAAACCTGTAGAAGTGGACTTACAAACCTGTAGAGGAAGTGGACTTATAAACCTGTAGAAGTGGACTTATAAACCTGTAGAAATGGACTTATAAACCTGTAGAAGTGGACTTACAAACCTGTAGAGGAAGTGGACTTATAAACCTGTAGAAGTGGACTTATAAACCTGTAGAAATGGACTTATAAACCTGTAGAAGTGGACTTATAAACCTGTAGAAGTAGACTTATAAACCTGTAGAAGTGGACTTATAAACCTGTAGAAGTAGACTTATAAACCTGTAGAAGTGGACTTATAAACCTGTAGAAGTGGACTTATAAACCTGTAGAAGTGGACTTATAAACCTGTAGAAGTGGACTTATAAACCTGTAGAGGAAGTGGACTTATAAACCTGTAGAAGTGGACTTATAAACCTGTAGAGGAAGTGGACTTATAAACCTGTAGAAGTGGACTTATAAACCTGTAGAAGTGGACTTATAAACCTGTAGAAGTGGACTTATAAACCTGTAGAGGAAGTGGACTTATAAACCTGTAGAAGTGGACTTATAAACCTGTAGAAATGGACTTATAAACCTGTAGAAGTGGACTTATAAACCTGTAGAAGTGGACTTATAAACCTGTAGAAGTGGACTTATAAACCTGTAGAAATGGACTTATAAACCTGTAGAAGTGGACTTATGAACCTGTAGAAATGGACTTATGAACCTGTAGAAGTGGACTTATAAACCTGTAGAAATGGACTTATGAACCTGTAGAAATGGACTTATGAACCTGTAGAAGTGGACTTATAAACCTGTAGAAGTGGACTTATGAACCTGTAGAAATGGACTTATGAACCTGTAGAAGTGGACTTATAAACCTGTAGAAATGGACTTATGAACCTGTAGGGGGAGTGGTCTGTGTAGGTTGTTTTCCCCATATGTTAACGACCCGAAGTATCGGGTACATAGAAATGTGATTCTAAGTTTCAAGGTCATTGAGAAAGGGGAAGTCGCTGTCCAAGTCGTTCAGGGGAGGGACTTGATCGCTGTCAGGTGAGTCCAGGTGTAACAGTTTGCTCGGTGAGAATTGCTTGGGGGGGGGGGGGGCTGTTTAAAATGGTGTAAGTTTTTGATAAGCAGTCTCCCAGACCACCACCTCTGTTCAGGGATGGATTTCCCACTTGTATAAAGATGGCTTCTTTGACTCCTCTCTCAATGCCCTTCTCTTCTCTGGCCAATTTTCGGACATTGCTGTCATCAAAGGAAGGTCCTGTTTCTTCCAAGTGAAGACCAACTGCAGTCTTAGCCTCTATTCTGTGTCCGCAAACTTGTTGTCTACAGACTCCGTAGTTGTGATAAGATTAACCCCTTACAGCAGTCTGTGGGGTTACAGCAAAGTTAAGTCTTCTGACTAATTCTGACAGATTTCTGACCCACTGCTTCTGACAGTCTATCTGAGCTGTGTTGTTTGTTATGGCTGAAGCTCTCTGTTTCGTAATGGCAGAAATGTATGTACCTGTCTGTCCTTACTCTTGGTATGTTTGGCAAGTTGTGTCCTTTCAGTAAATCTGGAAAGTTCTGAGAGGATTTCCTTGGGCAGGAGGTTGGTTAATTTAGTTAGTATTTCTTCTGTCCTGTTTGTCAGTCCACACTGATGGTGAAGTTGATCTGACTTTTTTTCATTAATTTGTGCAGCCTTGCTGTTGGGACTTATTTTCTGTTTTCTACATCTCAGATTGAAACATAGATGGTTTCTGAAGTCTGCCAGCTTCCTGGATATCCATTTGGGTTCCTGTCACAGGGGGTCTGTCCCAAATGTCTGTGTAAGTTCTCATTTGTCTGGGTCATCATTCATCCTTGGTAGTTTTCGATGTTCAGCCGGACTGGTTTTGTTCTTGAAAATATTACGTCTCTCATCCGCTTCATTTTGCTGGTGAGGGACAGCAGATTTACAAACCTGAACACGTCTGTTCAGGGAAGGTTTTTCCACTTCTACAAAGATGGCTTCTTTGGCTCCTCTCTCAAACCCTTTCTCTTGTCTGGTCAATATTCTGACATTGTGGTTTTCAAGGGAGTGTCGTTTTTCTTCCAAGTGAAGGTCGACTGTAGAGTCTTGTCATAAGGTGCATGTTCTCCTGTGCTGGGTCACGTGTTCGTGGGGGGAGGGGGCTTGGTTTCCCCAATGTATAGGTCGGTCCATTCGCCACTGCACTGAACAGCATATACCATGTTACTCTGCCTCTCCTTAGGCAGTTTGTCCTTGGGATGAACTAGAACACGTCTCTGTGTATTGGTGGGTTTGATATTGTGTTGGTTGAAAATCCTTTGGAGTTTCTCAGAGACTTCAGCTGTGTAAGGAATGATGATGCCTTCTCCTTTTTCTGGCTCTTCCATCTTTTGTTGCCTCTGGGTTCTTGGTGCCTTGGCTTTGAGGAGGGCCCAGTTAGAGCAGCCACAGCTCTTCAATGCCTCCCTGGCTTCTTGTTCTTCCTTGTTCTTCCTATCGGCCTCTGTAGGGATTTCCTTTGCTCTATGACTGAGGCTTCTGATGACTTCCAATTTGTGTTTCAGTTGGTGGTGAGAATCAAAAAGGAAATACTGGTCCATCAGCCCCCACTCACTGGTTCAGGTGTATGGATGACACCTGACCAAGATAAGGAAAGGAGACCTGGACACCTTGGCCACACACATCAGCTCAGTGGACCATAAGATCAAGTTCACACAGGAACATCTATGATAAGAGCCTGCCTTTCCTGGACTGCAACATTCAACCAAGTGAGAAAGTATTAACCACAGACATTTACAGGAAACCAACCCACATGGACCAATGGATCCTTTTGTATTCACCACCACACATAGTAACACCACTGCCACTATTTCAAACAGCCTCCCTAAGTAATTCTTAACAAGCAATCTGTCAGACCTGGACTCACCTGAGAGCAGTCAAGCATCCCCACGCCCAAAAGACTTGGACAACGATCCACCTTTTCAAAATAACCCTGAAACTCAGACACAAAACCCACAAATGACCACAGACCACTACCCCTACAGGTTTATAATTAGTCTGCTTTCCCCCACCATTAAACTGAACTGATGAAGTCTCTTGGATGAGAGACAAAACCTTTTAAATAAATCACCTCCTGCTGAACTTAGAAGCATGCTAAGGATGAACAATGACCTGGGCAAATGACAACTTACACATCCAACATGTTGTGGTGTTTGTGAATGTACAGAGGGGCAGGTGTGTTTTTGGTTGAGTAATGACAGCGGCGTCCACTCTATGTTTTGGGGGTTTGGGGTCCTTTGTGTTTCAGTCCTGCTCAGAGCTTCCTCTGTTCCTGTCTGAAGCCTTTACTCCTCCTGACAGATCGTTTGTGTAGCCGGTTACTGTCAGCGCTCCCTGCAGGACAGAAAATATAAAAACTGGTCAAATACGGGTCACATATCAATAAACAGATCTATTCAAATGTCCCACCAATGGAAAACTGAACCGCATGTTAATTTATTAATACATGTGAGTACAAAGTGATGATGATTCAACCATTCCAACTTCCAATCAAATCAGACACAACAGACAGAATTAACCAACATGAACTTCCACTTGTGGGTCTACACTGACCTTGTGTACATTGAACCTGTGGCTCCTCCCACTGCCCATCCGCCATGCAACGTATGACAGGAAGGTGGCGCTGCATGAAGCCTGTGTCGCACTGATAACGGACTATTGAGTCAACAGGATAATGATCTCTGCTGCCGCCGAGTGGACGGGCATGTTCCACCTCAGGTGGAGATCCGCATGTAACTGATGGGACACGGAAGAAAATGACAAACAATATGTCAATAAACAATGACCAACAAGTTGATGGTGAAGTTGGAGAAGAACTCTGAACCTGGTTGAGCATAGACCTGAACCTGATCCAGTTCAGACCAGTACCTGGGGCGGCCTTGCAGGTGAAGGGCAGGTGGTAGTTGCAGGGTACGTCATTCCACTGTCCTCCTTCATGCCAGATCATCACCACACAGTCCTCACCAGTCCCAAAGTAGTTATCAGGCTGGTTGGGTCTCCAGTTCATAAAAGTCTGAACACGTTTAAAACACAATAAAACACAACAGTCATCAGCAGAGAGTTAATGAAACGTAAAGTTCATTAACAGCTACAGAGAGAGAACTGTTGAAGACTTCATCATTTGTCATTAGAATCACAAACTTCAATCTTGTTCAAACTCTCATGACTTCAGTTCAAACAGAAATGTAGATACATGTTCAGGTTTTCTTATCAGCCCTGGTAATCCTAACCTGGACCACCAAAACCAGAGCTGGACTCACCAGAGGACTGCCGTCCGTCCAGCGGAACTCGTTTTGGACATCTTTGTCATTGAGTCCAATCCACTGGTAGTCCTGACCGTTGGCTGAAACACAGAGACCCACAGTGAAAGTCTGCCCAGAATATGAACCTCCTGTTGAAAACATCACGATCAGACGTTCATTCTGTCCATGTCTGTGGTCCCAGGACCTCTACTACTACTATACATGCTATAGACCACAGCTCCACCTGCTGGACTGTGAACTGCTGCATTCATTCTGGTCTAACTCCTGCTTCACACTGACAGTCTACTGTGCATCCACATGAACAGAAACCTGAAGAATTTTGATGATGAATTTGAAGCCATCCATAGGTGTAATCACTGACCCTGTGCCTGTGTGGATCAGGGCTCTCAAACTCCTTTTCTTTCAGGGGCCAAATTCAACCCAATTTGATCTCCAGTGGGCCGGACCAGTAAAATAATAACATAATAAGCTATAAATAATGACTCTGCTTTAGTGCAAAAAAAACCAAACATTAAATTATGAAAACAGTTACTTTTATAAACTTTACAAACCTGAGAAAACTGAAATATCTTAAGAAAAATCAGTGCAATTTTAACAGTATTCTACCTCCAGTTATTATTTGTCCATGTGCATTCTGGATCAGATCTACAAAGACACTAAACACTGAGGAACAGGAAGAAAAGAGTTCAAATTGGGCTGAATTTTCTTTAGACATTTCAGGTTGTTCAAATTTGTTCAGGTTATTCACATTTTATTGTTATAGGATAGTTTGTAAATGTAAATATTTTCATAATTTAATGTTATTTTTTTGCACTAAAATAAAGACGAAAATTGAAGTTGTCATTATTTAGTGGACATAATGTAATATTTTTTCACATTAAACCAAGAACAAAATATGGAGTCATTAATTTTTGACGATTATTCTGCTGTTATTTGACTGTACATCATATTGGTCTGTATATGGAACCTGAACTAAAATGAGTTCCACAGCTTTGACAAATTTATCAAATTTATCCCACGGCTGATTTGGAACCTTTGGTGGGCCACATTTGCCCCCGTGACGCATGTTTGAGACCCCTAGTGTGGATGGTACTCACAGTTGACAAACTGCTGCTCCTCCTGGGAGCCGATGCTGACCAGGTGAGCGTTGAGCTGCTGACAGCGTTGCTCTGCCTCCGACCACGTGTCTCTCTCTTCAAAGTGCAGGTAACAGCTGCCCCTGAACTCCATCCAGCCCTCGGCACACGTCTGTGCTGCTACATACGACATACACACCACATACATGAGTCTAATGCACAGCCCTCTGGTGTTTCCTGTATGCGTAGAAGTTTTCATCTCCTACATGATTAATTTTTTTATTTATAGATTTACCGCAGAAACCTCAGAGAATACCAAACTCTTTTACAGTATTGGTACCACAAAATATCTAAGTGCATTTCTTGTAAAATTATGTCAGAAAATGTTACTTTTTTCATGCAAGTGACTTTATAATCTCAGTGAATATTGCTGCGTTCCAGTCCACCTGTAACTGGTGTTTTTCCAACCTTCTACCAGTGTAAATGCACTGGAATGTCAGTCAAACCTGTGACTTCCCACCCGTGAACTAGATCCATGTTCTCCTCGTTCTGAGTTCTGACGTCATGTAGCAATGGCACCCACCCACGGATGTGGTGTTTATGCAGATTGTTTATTAAAACAAGGTATTGCTCTGACATTATCTGCAAATGTTCTGCATAATCAGCTGCTGCTCTAGCATTAGCTAGTTTTCAGTCCAATGAGTGCAAGACTAAATTAATACCAAATATGTATCCAAATATACAAATGACATAAAAGGTAGAACAACTTCTCTTGCCTTCTGCATGGTTTTTCCTCCTCTGTTTTCCTCAAACAAGCAAAGAACAAACACCTTTGGCAATAGAAATGACTATAAATGAACATAATGTATGGTCTAGAATGCTGGTTTGTTTACATCTATCTATCACAGTTCATTGTGCTCAGGCAGTTTGGTGTGACTTGCCTGGAACGTTACAAAGTCGTGGTTTGAAGTCGTGACTTACGGGCTCAAAAACCAGCCTGGAACGCAGCGTATATTTTGTCACATAAATATGTGAGTTTTCTACTTGTCTACTCGTGTTTTGTCTTCATACATGATCCCACGCCTGTGGCTCCATTAATGTGACATTTTTATTTCACGTTAATGATTTATTAACCCTTAACACATGAAATAATCCTGCACCTGTTGCAACTGCAGGCGGCTCCACCACAGCAGGGGGTGCCAGAGACACAGATGGAGCTGTGGTTGGACTGGTGTAGGTTGTATCCTGGGTCACGGTGTGGATGTCCTGCTCCTCCTCTCCTGATTGGTCGGTGCTGGCTGTTTGTTCACCGGTGACCCCTGACCCGCTGCCCTCGCCGCTCACCTCCACCACCCCCCGACCCTGCTCCGGCTGACGCTCCTCTGGCCGCACCGTCACCTCCGTCAGGTCCTGGTCTCGGTCTGTGATATAGATCACATCACCACGATGCTGGAACATGTCTCCGGAAACTGAACCGCTTCCAGAGGGAAAACCACTGGGAAAACCGCTGTGGAGTCCTGATCCCAAAGGACGGTACCCAGACACCTCCTGCTCTACAGATGGGTGGACTGTGCGGTCCGTCAAACTGTGGTCCACCAGCAACACCCCAGAAAACCCACCAGAGCCTGATCCAGACTCAGCTCCTGATCCAAATCCAGACACACCGCTGGTCTCGATACTCCCCTGAAAAAGTTCAGACTCAGTTACCTACAGACACTGAAAACTCTTCCGTAGCATGGTACTGACATTTTAGTCCTGTACCTGTCCTAATTCCTGCTCTGTCTGTGTTTGGGTCAGTTTCTCCATTTGTTGGTCCACCAGGAGGATTTCAGTCTCTCCACTGACATCCCCACTGGCAGATCCAGACACACTGAACCCAGACTGGAACCCAGATCCAGATGCACTTCCTTGTTCTCCAGATGAGAAGATGACGGCGCTCCCTCCCTCGGCCTCCTGTGGACCTCCAGAGGCTGACCCCACACCGGAAACCTGGTCATGACGGCCGCTGAAGACCACGTCAAGTCCTGAACCAGAAACGTCACCACTGGGGCCGGAACTGCTCGACTCCCCTGAACCGTCACCACTGGCTGAGGGTTCGGCCAAACCAGAACCAGAACCAGAACCGGACACATCAACTGGGACTGAAGGTTGGACTGAGGGAAACACTGAAGGAAACACTGTAAAAAACAAAAACAAAACAAACAACAACGTGTAAAACAGTGGCTGTATCTTTAAAACTCCACGTCTTGAATTCTGGACATGCTCTTTAACTAAAAGCAGACTTTCACAGGTTTTGTATGATACTGATCTAAACTTATATTACAATCAAACAAGGTGCCAAGATTTCCTCTGTTTTGCAGTGAGGATTATGAGGTAGCTGTTGCAGTAACCAATAGGGGGCAGTATTTCAAAGTCTATCCTACTAGAATCAATAAGAATAAATTCTGTTTTGAAAACAGATCAAGGCCCTTAAGAAATATCTGGTGTTTTCAGATCCTTTATAATACTACAGTACACAAATACTGTATTATAAGTACAAGCCCTGAATTCACAGCAGCATAACTGTGTTTTTACTATGAAAAAATATTCTAGTTTGTCAGTGTGGGGTTAGGTTGAGATTACCTGTCGACTACTAGATAAGTACTACATTCAGTGAGTTCAAGTGTCAAATAAAGCACAGTAAGAACATGTCCATCTAAAATGTAATGTAAAATAGAAATACTTTAATAAAGTAAAATTAATTTAGCATGGCTATGTTAATTTCAATTCTAGTTTTCGTCATTTCGTTTTCGCTAACAATAACCTTGGATCCCAACATAGAGCCTTGTGGTGACACATACATGATGGCAGCATATTAACACGTATGGTTAACAGACAGAGTTTTCCTCCTGAGATCTAACATTTAATCCAATTCAATGTCAATAAAGTGATTGATGATTGATGCATCATCATTAACAGGTCATTAGTTTTCTTCAGTCTTGAGTTATTTGACTGTGTTTAGTTTCTCACTGGTTGGAGCCATGTGTTCCTGAGTCGGTGCCGTCGCTTTGCCAATGACCTCCTCTTCTATCTCAGTGGTATTTACATGGATCTTGGTGTCGTTGTAGCTCACAGTTGTTGTTGTTGGTGGTGGTGGTGTTGTTGTTTGAACTAAAAACAGATGAAACACAAAACCTGATCAGAGCAGGAGCTTTTGAGAACATACACGATGTGGGACTTGGTTTAGTTCATTCTTTCAGCCTCTTTCTTAACTCAAACATGTGGTCAAGGTCCTGGCCAAAAAATAACTAAAAGATCCTCTGTGACAAGAAACACAAACAAGAAAATAAGTAAAGTAAGTAAGTAAGTAAAATATTAATAAAATAGTAACAAAAACATGGGATATCCACTCTGGACATCTCTACCTTTAATTACAAAGTACTGCCGATGTCCGAGTTAAAACCTTAGATTTTACAGTCAAACACTGGAGACTCACCAGTCGAGACAAAGTGATCAGGTACAACAGTTGTCCTGGGATCAACTTCCTGTTTTACTGTCGTCACGGTGACACTGGTGTCATTTTCAACGTGAATGAGTGATGGTGCAGCTGAAAAATAAAACACACAATATTTAAGTTACAGCATAATTTACAAAACTTGTAATTTTGACATAAATGGTGCTTATATTACATTGTTAAACTGAATCAAAATGTTTATTAAATGTATACTACAGTTGTACTCTCTCTCTGATCAATAAAATAATTTAATCTGTGCAGCAGTGTATTGTCCTGTCTTTGACATATAGTTAATATGCCTCCTTTCATAGCTCTGGAACCGCCCCCGTACCTCTGAAACTGGGATCGTACATCTGAATTGATCATTGTACCTTTGTAACAGTAGGCGTCGTAGCGGGAGTGCTCGTCTGGAAACCCCGTCTGGTTGGGGAAGGCGTAGATGATGTGGACCCCCCACCTGTCCTCCTCCGCACTGGGTTCTGGGTTGTGGTGATGGGGGTAGCGGACACTTCGGTCCAGGAGCCAGCCTGGCCTACATTTATCCAGACCCTGTTTCCAGGCAGCGTACAGCTGACCAGGTGTGGCCAGGGTGGTGTTCAGTTTTTGACAGTGCTGCACGGCTTCGTCGTATGAGAAACTGTCGTAGTCACTGGTGTAGAAAACCTCACCTGGACGGATGCAGAGCAAGTGTTAGGCAGACATAAAAGCAGATGGGAGGGTACATTAGATGGGGGTCTTACCTCTCAAACGGTCCACATAACAGAAGACGTCATAGCGTTCGAAGGCCGGCCTCAGACCGTATGATCTGACTCCAGGAAATTGAAGAAGATTTCCTGCACAGTTACCTCTGGGAGATACGATGGGATACCTGGACGGGGATGGCACAATTTGAAATACTAAACTTCCTGCCGCATCTATTGCCACGTTTCCACTACGTGGAACCAGCTCGACTCAGTTCGGCTCGGCTCGACTCCACTCTGGTACCAGGTCCTATTCCTTTAGACCGTTCCCATTACAGAATACTACTGACTTTACAGTACCTGGTCGTCATAGCGATGCGGCATGATTCTTCCATGTCGTCTGCACAGAGAGTTGCTGATAAACTCGCTTGTTGCATGTTGTCTCATCAAACTCATGCTGAATTTTTACGTCTGAACCTCCTGGACAAACCATAGTGTAGTTTTACAGACTGTCATCATGTGGACTGACCTACAGCTGTATTTACTGTAAACTTCCGCATCTGTTTTTATAAAATGGCGCGTCACAGAGACGACTCTCTGACCAATCAGTGGTCTGCAGTGTTTATACGTCACCTTTAGTATCTGGTCCCCAGTCCTGGAACCTCGGCGGAGGTGATACCAAAAAACTAGTACCGGGTACCAGATTCCAGGTCCTTTTTTTGTAATGGAAATGCAAAAAGGCCGAGTCGAGCCGATACCATGTAGTGGAAAAGTGGCATTAGTGTGTTCTACAAGTATTTGTAGGTGGTTTTATACAAACTGTATGTGTGTATGTTTTACCAGGGGCACCACTACCAATTGTGGGCTCCATGAAAGGTAAACGTTGTGGACCCTTTCATAAAATTCAGCATCTTGTAGATATGTTGGAAGGGGGGGTATGTGGGGGTTGTGGTGCATACATAATGTCACTTACGCAAGCATGAAAACAAAAATGAAACTTAACTTGCTTTCAACGTCCGACTCCTGACTTCTATTCCTCTCTTATACAACGGATCTTACATGAAATATTCACAACTTCTAGCCTGTATCCACTGGACCCCCTCCACTGCTCTATGGGCCCCACGAATTTGTCATGGTCACCCCACCCCCCCCCCCCCCCCCCCCCATTGGCGCCATGGGTTTCTATATTTTGTACACAGTGGGTTTTACCTGACAGTCTGGTCTCGTAACCACCCGGCGTCGCACTGGTGCAGTCCTTTCTCGAAGGCGGCCTGAAGCTGTTGAGGGCTGGCGATGATGGCGCCAACGCTCTGACACGCCTCTTGAGCCTCCACAAAGGTCAGAGTGTACCGACCTGTGATTGGTCGATAGTGAAACACCACACCTGAGGACAGAAGAGAGAGGGAAGAAAGAACAGGTATTTTATTCATTAAACTGCCATTATTTACTCAGTTAAAACTTTATTGATATTGATGACTGATCAGTGCTCAGGTCTGCATGGGAGGACTCACGGCAATGCTGACTCTAATGCCGCGTTTTCCACTTCATGGAACCGGCTCGGATCAACTCTGGTACCAGGTCCTATTCCTGGAGACCGTTCCCATTACAGATACTACAGACTTTACAGTACCTTGTTCGTCATAGCGATGTGGTATGGTTACTTCCATGTCGTCTGCTCAGAGTTGCTGATAAACTCGCTTGTTGCGTGTTGTCTCGTCAAGCTCATGCTGAATTTTTACATCTGACCCCCCTGGACAAACTATGGTGTAGTTTTACAGACTGTCATCATGTGGATTAACCCACCGCTGTATTTACTGTAAACTTCCGCATCTGTTTTTGTAAAACGGCGGGTCACAGAGACGACTCTCTGACCAATCAGTGGTCTGCAGTGTTATACTAGAGATCGACTGATTATCGGCCGGGCCGATTACGGAGCCGATAGTTGGAAATTTGATGTATATTGGTATCAGCCTTTTTATAATCTGACAGGTCGATATTAGAAATCAATTTAAAACTGGGTTATTTCGGCTCAGATGCAGGCCCCCCCCCCATGCACTGTCACCTCTGCGCCCTCTGATTGGTTGAGGCTGAAGCTGTCCTCACACACAGACTGGGACTGATTTGGGATGAGACTGTGTTCTACATACATTTTCTCCATTACTAACCCGTAGTCTGCAGAGCGTTTAGAGCCAGACTGATGAACTCATGTTCTTGGTAGAAGCTCCTCAGACTCCACCTCAGCGTGCTTCCCTAAAACAGGTGAACTGAGTTTTTTAGGCGCTCTCTCTTAATCCCACACACATGCTTGTCTCTCACAGACTGTTTCCATCTCCATATTATCAGCAGTCTAATTCTCAGACATGTCAGGAGGTCATCTGAGTTAGCAGAGCGGCCGCTAATGTTTCCTCTGCTGTGACGTTCTTCTGAAACATAGTAGTAGTTATCAGATGTAGAGCACAGGGATGTTTAGTCCAGTTTCAGAAGAGTTTTCTGCATTTACCTTTGACACGTGGTTTTCTCTCCGGAGCTTCTCACATAAGAAAACCTTCACCTCTCTGCGGTGCGTACCCCTTCCGCGTCGGATTTCGACATGGAAGGAGTAACCCCCCCCCCGCGTCAAATAGTGCCGCTGTGGGGCTCTGACCACATGTGTCGATTTCTGACTATTTGGGATGAGACTGTGTTGGTATGTAATGTAATAGTGTGTGTTGTGGTTAAAGTCAAATGAAGAACTCTACAACTCACAACTACTAATGTCACTGTGAGCTTTCTAGTCCTATGATCTGAAAATTAAAGTGAAGATGACAGAGAGTCAAATTCAGAAGTGATTTATCTGAACATGGTGGAACATTTTAAATCCTGTGTGTGCTCATAAAAGCCCTAAAGGCTGTTTGTGTTCTGTCAGGAGTTTAACTCTTTAAGTGCCAGACAGTTAAGGGGCTAATAAGCCTTAAAAGTGCCACAGAATTTGGCCGTTTTTCAGTATTTCGCGTCGTTTTTATAATATTTGAAGAATCCTGCAGGAAACCGCTCGGTAACATCCGACCGATTACTAATTAGATTCAAAACGCACCGGACGCAGCCGATTCATTATTGATCGTAATTTGCATAATTTATAATAATAATAATAATAATAATAATAATAATAATAATAAAATAATAATCTTTATTTATATAGCACTTTTCATACATTAAAACTGTAGCACAAAGTGCTTTACATATCAGTTTAAAATCAGTACCGCCCCCCACCCCCACCCACCCACTCACCCGCACACACACACACACACACACACACACACACCACACACACACACACACACACACATATATACATGCAAACCCACAAGCTCACCACATACTTAAGAAGACTGACTGAGCACGGGTAGACCAGAACAAAATGTACAAGTAAAAGTAAAACATCAGTTTAGGAGGCGCTTGTCTCAGGGAGCCATCCGCACCAGGATGCAGCCGCCGACCCCGGCGACCAGGCACCAGCAACACAGCCCCGCATCCCAACTAGTGGGAGAGGGCCAACTGGGACCCCCACCCACCAGAAAGGAGCGGACCCCAGTGAGAGAAGGCGCCACAGCCCCCGGCGTCCACAGCCGCCCCCCGGCATGGAGGGCTCCCTCTGATGAAACACCGGAGAATACCAAACATTAAAAAGACATAAAAATATTATTCGGTCGCGTGACCTCAAATTCCCGTCTGATTAGTCTCAAAAGGGGGACACAGAAAGAACGCCATCGAAATGTGAGAAAGAAATGGGGTGGATGGTTGTTTGTACACAAATGTGGCGTGTTCTCCAAAGCCGATCTGATCGGCCCGTGGCACGAAAGAGTTAACCGCACTCATAGCCACTATTATACTTTTTTATGTAGCTTTGTCAGATTAATCATTAATAATGTAGCAACATAGTTTTGAATGACAGGGGTCCCTGCTATCGCATGGTAAAATATAAAATTTAATAATGAATCAACTTAAGGCGTCCCAAATGCTGTAATAAATGAAGCATGATGAGTTGAGCAGATGTCAGCATGTGGCCCAAGAGTTTACAAGAGTCTCCCTGTATTTGTGTTGTGTTTGAACTTAAAACAAAGATAGGCCATTACAGTTATATTTAAATTTACTTTATTTACTGTGGAAAAAATTTAAGGGAGCTATTTATTTAGCTTTATTCAACTTTAAAAGAAATGGTTCTGAGTCTAGGAAATCCATGCACTTCTGGAGCTATTATTTTCTATTTGTTTGATTAAATAACATGCTTTAGGCATTTAAACGAAGTTCAGTGTTTGCATTATTCAAATTTTTACACTTTTACTGCAAATGAATATCGGCTCCAAATATCAGTTACTGGCCTCCTCTAACTACGAATAATCGGTATCGGCCCTGAAAAAACCCATATCGGTCGACCTCTAGTTTATACGTCAACTTTTAGTATCTGGTCCCCAGTCCTGGAACCTCAGCGGAGTGAGACCAAAAAACTAGTACCGGGGTACCAGATTCCAGCTCCTTTTTCATAATGGAAACGCAAAAAGGCCGAGTTGAGTTGAGTCAAGTCGAGTCGAGCCGATACCACGTAGTGGAAATGCGGCATAAGGTGGAAAGTAAAGACTGGATTTATGGTTTTTTTGGTGGATTAGAATTTGGTATGTTTGCAGGTGTGAGTTGGTACCATAATTCAGGGACTAATTCTTGACAAATCCTCTAATATCCACAGGACTTTCGGGTTTGTAACAATATGTTGTGAGGGTTGTCCATG
The DNA here is from genome assembly GCF_902148855.1 of Sphaeramia orbicularis. Taxonomy (NCBI): domain Eukaryota; kingdom Metazoa; phylum Chordata; class Actinopteri; order Kurtiformes; family Apogonidae; genus Sphaeramia; species Sphaeramia orbicularis. The sequence continues at coordinate 57,798,852 of NC_043962.1, forward strand.
ATAAACTGACCTGTCGGGGGACATGTGGACGTCCGGTCCCACTGCGGTCACTCCAGAGTAGGAGTCGGTCACACTTGGTGGGACGGCACAGAGGTGACAGGGTGTCCACCTCTCCATGTCGGACCTCCTCTCCTCCAGGAGGGGGTTGTGAGGCCGGGGTAGGGACTGGCTGGTGGCCGTGGGTTTGGTGGATGATGTCTGGGAACGGGGTGGTCCTCTGAGGGACGGCACCTTCGTCCCTCACCAGCTGAAAGACAACACAGAGTTCAGGGTATGTGTCATTTTTGTGATACATTCTGAAAATAAAACCTCCACTACCTGTTAGTACACCCTGAAATAGAAAAACAAACAATAGGCACTTGTATGGAGCCGATTTAGGGTCATAAGTTTTCCTTGCCCCTCTCATTTGAGGCCACGCCCTCCATGCCCCATCAGGGCCAAAAAGAGATCTGAAACTGAAAAACACATTTGAAAGCGAAAAAAAGATCTGAAAGGTGAAAAATAAAGATTTGAAACCGTAAAAATAAGATCTGAATTTGAAAAGATAAAACATGGAACTAAAAAAAATAAACCCTCAAATATTAAAAAATATAAATGAAAATGAATTTTTTTCAAAATTCAAGATGGAAACTTAAATTTTCAGTTTCAAATTTTATATTTTCACATACAAACTTATGGCCCTAAATCGGCTCCATACACTTGAGTATTTCCAGCAGTTTATGCAAATGTATCTTTGTCCTCCTCCAACATCTCAGTGTACATATTGTACCTTCTACTGCACTACATTTTTATGACAGCTTTACTTCCTTTTAGTGAGGAAGATTTACCATGTAGATGGTAGAACACAGGTGTCAAACATGCGGTCCGGGGGCCAAAACCGGCCTGCCAAAGTTTCCAATCTGGCCCGCAGGATGAATTTGCAAGGAGCAAGTTAGGGCATTGAACTCAAAAATAACATCATAATAACCTATAACTAATGACAACACCTTTTTTTTCTCTTTGATTTAGTGCAAAAAAAGTTAAATTATGAAAAATATTTACATGAACAAACTATCCTTTAACAATAAAATGTGAATAACCTGAACAACTATGAACAACCTGAAATGTCTAAGAAAATTAAGCACAATTTGAACAATATTCTGCCTGTTACTAAATGTTTTGTGCCTTTGTAGATCTCATCTGTAATGCATATTAGGGCTGGGTATCATGGCCAATTTCCATAATCGATTCCACTTCGATTCATAAGGTTCTGAAACGATTAATCGCGATTCAATTCATTCAATCCGATATTGATTCGTTTCAGTATTAATTGATTCAGATTAATTCAGTGATACCGAAGTACAATTTTGAGTTGTAACCTGATTATTTGACTACCCACAGTCAAGCAACACATCAATATTGATATCAATATTGATATTAGAAAGAAAATAAATATGACATTTCAGCAGTAAGTAGGCTGAATCTGCTCTGAATAATGAACACGACACAAACATGTCCATGTTTTCTACAGCGGCTCAGAACGGACTTTTTCGTCATCTTTATTGTGTTTTATGGCTGCTGGCTTCTACTCACTGGGGGGGGGGGTGCGCTCTGTGATTGGAGCGGGAGTGGGGTTGTGCTCCGTGACTGTTGGTCGGAGCGGGGCTGGGGGGTGGGGGGTAGCATAGCGGTCTGACTTAGTCGCTTTACTATTCCTCTGACTCCATACTCAGCCACAGGTGACAGTATGGATCCAAGTTAATATTCCAAGAACAACCGGCTTCCGCAACTTGCCTCGGAGAACCTTCGGGCAGCCAGTTCCTTCACACTGCGGGTTTGAGTTTGAGGCTGGGAGGACCTCCAGCAGAGGGGTTTTCCCCACCCTTCCTCACACCAGAGTCAAATCGATTTTTTTTACCCAGCCCTAATGCACATGTATAAATGGTAAGTTGAGGCATAATATTGATAAAACTGTACTTATATTTCTTAACAAATTTCATTTTTTTCAGGTTATCCATATTTTTTTTGTTTGGATAGTTTTGTAAATGTAAATATTGGCATAATTGAATGTTATTTTTTCCACTAAAACAATTTGGAGTTGTCATTATTTACTGGCTGTCATGCTGTTATTCTAGTGGTCCGGCCCACTGCAGATTAAATTGGGCTGAACGTGGCCCGTGGAAAAAAAATGAGTTTGACCCCCCCTGCAGTAGAAGATCTGTTGAACTTTGCCCCTCTTAATGGCGCAGCCCCTTAGCCATCTTAGGTGAACCCTAATGCTGTGTGGACTTTACTGTACCTTGGAAGCAGATGGCGTCGTATCTGGAGTCGGTGGTAGGGGTATCCGGTCTGGTTGGGGAACAGATAGACGGTCCGGACCCCCAGCAGCCCTCCTCCACACTGAGGCCGGGCGATGTTGATGGGGGTAGCGGACCACTCGGTCAGCCAACCAGCCGGCGCTGCACACGTCCATACCGTTCTTCCAGGCCACGTACAGCTCCCCAGTGGTTGGGCCAGACGAGCGCCCAGCTTTGTGCACTGATCTGCGGCTTCATAGAAGGAAAACTTCTCAACAGATGTGGAGTAGAAGACTCCGGCCTGAGGAAGGAGATGAACCGGAACATGAGCACAAAAAAAAAACTTTACCGTTTCACTGACAACTCATACAGACTCCCCTGTAGTTCAGCATTGGACCAAGGTTAGAATAGTTTTGGATTTTTCATGACAGTTTAGTTTTATTAGTTTTGACTTTTTTTTCTCTAATTCAGTTCGTTTTAATTCGTTTTTTAGAGCAGGTTTGCTAGTTTTTATTAGTTTCTGTTTATTTGTAAATGCTTAGTTTTTAGTTTAGTTTTAGTTTTTTTTTTAATATCTTTTCTCTTCTTCTCCGTCATATTCAAATAAATCCCAGACAGGACTCTGCTGCTTTCTCCCAACTTTAGTCTCCATGTTTCCAACTAGAGTGGGGACCAGAAGACGACTGGAAACCACAAGTGAACACAAGTGATGGACCCTTAAATATCATATGGTGACAGCAGATAAATTGCTCGAGTGAAATAAATCGATTTCAATCCAACATTGACAAAAAAACGAAAACAAAGAGAATTTTAGCCATAATTTGTATCCATTTAGTAAGTTTTTAAACAAACAATACAGTTTCAGTTAGTTATCATTTTTTTCTTTAATTATAGTTTTTATTTATTTCTGTTTTTCAATTCTAGTTTCGTCATTTTGTTAGTTTTTGTTAATGATAATAACCTTGCCCTGTAGTGTGATGGGTATAATGTTGTGTTAGTGTTTTTCCAGTTTGTCTGGCCTCTGTTTTCTTATTCAGACATGTAAACTGTTTCAAACCAGATGTGTCCTGTGTGTAAACGCTCTGTTCTGTTGGTGTTCGTCAGGTATTTGTAGATGTTGTTCAGATAAATATACCTGAGATCTTCTCAGCGAAACAGTACACATCATACGTCTCATTGGCATCTCTCACTCCATAGGTTCTCACTCCAGGAAGTTCTCCTTGTCTCCAAAACAACGTTCCCGAGGTTCATGGATGGGATACCTGATGGAAAACACAGCGTACATGATGTGATCTGAACCTTTAATTCAAACTCCTTTTAGTTCAGTTCCACGTTCACCCCAATTTGATCTTCAGTGGGCTGGACCAGTAAAATAATAACAGTGAAAAAAGTAAAATTATATTATGATAATGCTTATATCTACATCATTTCCTTAAAAATCTGAATAACGTGAACTTGAAATGTCTTAACAAAAAAAAGTGGCGTTTTAAACAATATTCTGCCTCAGTTTATCAGTTTTATCATTTACACACGTGCATTACAACTTACATTACAAATATAAATACGCAAAACATTTAGTAACGGGAATAATATTGATAAAATTGCATTTACAAGACATTTCAGGTTGTTCATATTTGTTCAGGTATTCACATTTTTGTAAAAGGATAGTTTGTTAATGTAAACATTTTCATGTAATTTTACTTTTTTTTTACACTAAAACAAAGATAAAATCTGCAGTTGTTATTTATAGGTTATTATGACAGTATTTTCTGGTCTGACCCACTTGAGATCTAATTGGTTTACATGTATCTGTATGGAACCTGAAATAAAATGATTTTTACACTACTGATTGTTAATTTCTTCAGTGTAATTTTTGCATTTCACAATTCATCCTACGGGCCAAATTGGACCCCTTTGGTGGGCCGGATTGGCCCCCGGACACACATGTTTGCCACCTGTGCTTACTTGAACGCAGACCCTAGTGTCACCAGTGTTCTGGAGCTGGGCCGGTACCTGACCGGTCTGGTCCGACAGCCATCCTGCGTCACACTGGTGGTATCCGTCGTCGTAAGCGGCTTGAAGCTGAGCTGGCGTGGCGATAGAGGCGCTGTTCTGGATGCAGGCGGCCTTGGCCTTCTCAAAGGTCAGAGTGTACCGGGTGGAGATGGCTCTGTAGTGGAACACAATACCTGGAAGAGACAGGACCGACAGAACCAGGTCTGAAGAGTGCTAATTAACCAGTTCAGCACCTTTTTCTGCTCCAAACAGTCAATACTATGTCAGCATTTAAATCCACGCTGGATGGGCTAAAAAGCACAGGTGTAGGGATGTAACGATATGAGAATTTCATATCACTGTTACTGTGACTAAAATTATCACGGTTATCATTATTTTCGCGGTATTATTGAAATGTGCTCAAAATGTTCAAAAAGTACTAATGCACACACTGAAATAATTTAACCATGTTGTATTTTGAAATAAAGAAATAAAATAAAATAATTGGCACAGTGTACTTTCTGTTGGCAGAAACATTCAAATATTAACATGTAAACATCAAACATACAAATGTGCATTAAAGATGGAACCTTATGGACACCATTGACCATTTTCCAGATCAAGTTTGAGTTGTTTTAGTTTCTTTTTCATAGAGCGATAAATAGATAGATAGTCTCTCTCTCTCTTTCTCTTTCAAAGTGTGCAAGGAGCGAACTGTACTCACGACGAGGTGGGTAACCCCATGGGCGGTGCTTTCCACCAGCAGAGCAACTTTTCTGCACTTTCTATGTAATTTTATGTGTTTCTATGCCTCTGTAAAGCACTTTGAATTACCTCGTTTTGCCACTATCAGTAACTCTATGAGACTACTTAATACTTTAGTTCAGGGCTCTCAACTCATTTTCTTTCAGGTTTCCACATTCAGCCTGATTTTGATCTGCAGGTGAGACCAAACCAGGAAAATAACAACAGAATAACCTTTAAATAATGACAAATCCAACTTTTTGTCTTTGTTTTAAGTGCAAAAAAACCAAAACAAACCACATTAAATTATGAAAATACTAAAATTATAAAATATGCAAACAAAAAGATATGAATAACCCGAAAAAACTGAAATTTCTTAAGAAAAATAAGTACTATTTTAAAATACTCTGCCTCCACTTCTCATTAGTCCATGTGCATTATGGATCAGATCTACAAAGACACTAAACACTGAGGAACAGGAAGAAAAGAGTTCAAATTGGGCTGAATTTTCTACAGACATTTCAGGTTGTTCATATTTGTTCAGGTTATTCACATTTTATTGGTACAGGATAGTTTGTACATGTAAATATTTTCATAATTTAATGTTATGTATGTATGTAATGTTATGTTATGTTAAAACAAAGACAAAAATTTGAAGTTGTCATTATTTATAGCCATAATGTAATATTATTTTTTTCACATCAAACCCAGTAGTAAATCTGCAGTCATTCTTTTTTGTGGGTTCTTCTGCTGTTATTATTGGACTGTAGATCAGATTGGTCTGGATGTGGAACCGACACTAAAATGAGTTCCACAGCCTGGACTGTGGAATTTTTGCACTTTGTAAATTCATTCCAGGGGCTGGAACGGACCCAAGGTTCTAACAGTTTTGGATTTTTCATGATAGTTTAGTTTTATTTAGTTTTGACTTTTTTTCTCTCAATCAGTTCGTTTTAATTCGTTTTTAGAGCAGGTTTGCTAGTTTTTATTAGTTTCTGTTTTTTTCTAAATGCTTAGTTTTAGTTTAGTTTTAGTTTAGTCTCTTTTCTCTTCTTCTTTGTCGTCGTATTCAAATAAATCCCAGACAGGACTCTGCTGCTTTCTCCCAACTTTAGTCTCCATGTTTCCAGGTAGAGTGGGGACCAGAAGACGACTGGAAACCACAAGTGAACACAAGTGACGGACCCTTAAATATCATACGGTGCCAGCAGCTAAAATTGCTTGAGGGAAATAAATCGATCTTGTATCAATCTGACATTGACAAAGACAAAAACGAAGGGAATTTTATCCATGTTTTTTATAAGTTTTAGTTAGTTTAGTAAACACACAATACAGTTTCAGTTAGTTATTGTTTTTTTTCTTTTAATTATAGTTTTTATTTATTTCAGTTAATGATAATGTTTTTACAATTCTAGTTTTCGTCATTTTGTTAGTTTTCGATAATAACCTTTATTGACACGCGATCAAATGTTGTTGAATAACACGCCAAAGGTCGAACATGTGTAGATATAGCCCTTCAAATGCCATCCAACTTGGTTTCCTAAGCTCCGCCTCCTCCATGTCTCACCCTGGACCTGGATGTCCACAGAGTCGTAGTTGTCCTCGATGCCGTGCATGACCTCACAGCGGTAGGTTCCGGAGTCTCTGGAGCGCAGCTCGGTCAGCTCCATGGTGGCGTCGGTGGGCACCAGGGGGTAGTTGACCAGGGTCACTCTGTCCAGGTAGTCCGTCTCCACCTGGACCTTCCCCTCCGACGCCACCAGGATGGTGCTGACCTTGTTCTTGACCACGTGGGTCCATTTGATGCGGTGGGACAGCGGGGCCACGGTGGGGGCTCCGGGGTCGTTCACCGTGTTGTCCTGGAAGTAACACGGAACTACGACTTTACCGCCGAGCAGAGGACGAAGAGACGACTCCAGAGGGATGCTGACCCGCAGAGTACCGTCCACATCTGAAGGAGACAACGGCAACGCACACATGCATGAGGTCTACAAACATACAAGGTTAGGAATGCACATGGAACAGTCTGGATCATTTTGTGACACATCTTGAATGAATGAATGAATGAATGAATGAATGAAATTTTATTTCGAACATGTCGAGCAGTGAAATCAAAACAAAAATCAACCAACAAAATATAAGTACTGGTACATAAATGATTGATAAGCAAACAAAAATAAACAAATAAAACAGTAATAAATAATAATAATATCAATAAATAAATGAAATGAAATTATACATGCTCAAAAAGGAGTAGGAAGAGGTAAAATCTTATGTACTCCTATCCCTAATTTCTATTCCTTATGATCACTATATAGCAATTATTATTTTGTATGAATATCAACATAATAACAATAATAATAATAATAATAATAATAGTATAACAATATCACACATCCTTTTTCCTATATACACTAATATGATAATACCCATTTGCAACTTATCCTACCAGATATTAATACCAGATATTAATAAAAACTAAAAAAAAAACAAACTAAACAAACAATAAAACCAAACAAAAACAAATATACATATGTAATATAAATACATATAATATTCTATATTGTCCTATATAGTAATATAATAATAATAGATTCATAATTCATCCTAATTCCTCTTGCCAGTGAATGACAACATAAACCCATCCTTAAGCACAGTACAGCTCTAAAACCATCCAAATAAAAAGGATCATGTATTTAAACAAACTGGAGCACGTTCCTAAAAGACCCCATGTAGTGATCATTCCTACTTTTACACACCGTTCCCATCAAGTGTTTGTAGAACTTCTCATGAAATGACTGTGATAAAGTGTAAATGTGACCTGTTCAAAGGTGATTAGTGGTGTGTAGAAAAAGAGGAATGTGTCTGGAAATAAAATGATTCCAACTTTAAGGGCGACAGTATGAGTGTGGAAGAAAAGGCAGAAAATACGTCAAGGTCAAATCCTGCTGTCCTTTCAGTTTAAAAGGCTTGGATTTGTTTTAGATTACTCATAAAACATGAAACAAGGTCCAAACAATGACATTAAATAACATAAGAAGAACTGAACTGTGCAAAAAAAATAAATGAATAAAAATCCGATCCAGGTTTCAGAGTAGTGAGGAACAGGAGTCTGACTTTCCATTTATCTGCTGATGATTAATGTTAGTTTACTCACCGTGGTGTTTTTCAGACGAGAGCGTAGCAGAGATGAAAGGGAGAGTTAGGCAAAGCAGGAACAGAGGACTCATCATGACCTGGACCAGACACAGAAGAACCACAATGAACACCTTTAAATATGTGGAGAACCACAGTGAACACCTTTAAACCTGAGGAGAACCAGAATGAACACCTTTGAATCTGAATAAACACCTTTAACCCTTAAAGACCCAAACGTCCACCTTTAACCCTTACAGACCCAAACGTCCACCTTAACCCTTACAGACCCAAACGTCCACCTTTAACCCTTACAGACCCAAACGTCCACCTTTAACCCTTACAGACCCAAACGTCCACCTTTAACCCTTACAGACCCAAACGTCCACCTTTAACCCTTACAGACCCAAACGTCCACCTTTAACCTTAAAGACCCAACGTTCACCTTTAACCCTTACAGACCCAAACGTCCACCTTTAACCCTTACAGACCCAAACGTCCACCTTTAACCCTTAAAGACCCAAACGTCCACCTTTAACCCTTACAGACCCAAACGTCCACCTTTAACCCTTACAGACCCAAACGTCCACCTTTAACCCTTACAGACCCAAACGTCCACCTTTAACCCTTAAAGACCCAAACGTCCACCTTTAAACCCTTACAGACCCAAACGTCCACCTTTAACCCTTACAGACCCAAAACGTCCACCTTTAACCCTTACAGACCCAAACGTCCACCTTTAACCCTTACAGACCCAAACGTCCACCTTAACCCTTACAGACCCAAACGTCCACCTTTAACCTAAACCATCTACTGATCTAAACTGTTTAATTCCTGTGATCCATTAATCCTATTAATCCACGTCAATAATGTGGTGTAAAATACAGTTCTTTATCTTTTCATGGTCATCAGATATGACCATATTTGGACGTTCAGAGGCTCTGTAGTTACTGTGGAAACACTGTCATCTGTCATGCGTGACGTTTATGTTGATTTAGTTTGGGGTTTTGGTTTTTGTCTCTTCCTGTTTTGTTTCGGTGATGGTGGTCTCCTTCTGTTTTGTTTGCACTCTGTCAGTCTTGTCTTTGTCTTCCCTCATCCCATCATTGCCTGCACCTGGTGTTCCTCCTGTAATTGCCCACACCTGTTTGTGATCCCTACCTTCCCTATATATTCTCCCCTCTCCCTTTGGCTGTTGTCAGTGTGTCATTTCTGTTTTCTTATGAAGACCTCCCAGCGTTAAGCATCTTGAATCTAGTTCCATGTATTATCTGCCTCAGGCTTTTTAGTTTAATATGGAGTACTTTGTACTTCCTCTTTTAGTTCACTAGGGGTTTTTTAGGTTTATGTAAAACACGTGCTTCCTCTTTTTGTTCATCCATTTTTGTACTTTTGAATTTTCGTTAAATAAATCCCTTAAACCACTGAACCTAAGAGTCTCGTTGCATTTGGGTCTCGTTGCGTTTGGGTCCACGCTGAGTGTCATGCCGTAACATCATCTTCTACAACACTGATTCACCAGTAAAACCCATGGAGTTGGCTCAGTGACAGTAAATGAAGACGCTTGTTTTATGTTCGATTGATGATATATTTTGTTGAAAAAAGTCCCCTTTTCTTCAGTTTTCTCCCTTTCTAAAATAATAAAACATACATTTAATCTGAGCTTTTATGAACATCTACATGATCAGTGAATATAGAAAAATAAAGGATTTATATGGAAAAAACACAGAAATACAGAGAATAATAATAGAATAAATGGCAATAAATCAATTATGAATGAATAAATATAAAAAAAAAAAAAGACTTGTAACCTGTCGTAGAAGAAGCTTTGGGTCTTTATGGGTTAAATCTGAATAAACAAAGGAATACCAGACTAAATAATCTGTAAATCAGAATAAAACTGGATGAATCTGCTGAGTCGAAGGGCTGACGTGTCGGGTGAACAGTGCGTTAAGTGTTTGGATGTTTGTGTTTGACTCCTTCATGTTCCATGTGATCTAGGAAACAAACAGTTCATCTGGTTCCACGTGACGTCAACACCGTTAACGGAGGTGAAAACAGACGCAGAGTCTTTGTGGAAACAGGAATGAAAGCTGCTCTGTGGGAACAGGAAACGTCCTCACAGCTCACACACATTCATTCATTCAGCTCCAGCACTTTTTCCAACCATCATTTACCTACAGTTCCACACGAGTCAGGTTTGACTCAGTTCTGTTTCTAGAAAATGTCTGAACGTCTGAACTGGCACAAAACACATAGAACAGAACCAGGACTGGAACACAGAGACAGAACCAGGACTGGAACACAGAACTGAACCAGGACTGGAACACAGAACAGAACCAGGACTGGAACACAGAGACAGAACCAGGACTGGAACACAGAGACAGAACTAGGACTGGAACACAGAACTGAACCAGGACTGGAACACAGAGACAGAACCAGGACTGGAACACAGAACAGAACCAGGACTGGAACACAGAGACAGAACCAGGACTGGAACACAGAACTGAACCAGGACTGGAACACAGAACAGAACCAGGACTGGAACACAGAGACAGAACCAGGACTGGAACACAGAACTGAACCAGGACTGGAACACAGAGACAGAACCAGGACTGGAACACAGAACTGAACCAGGACTGGAACACAGAACAGAACAGGACTGGAACACAGAGACAGAACCAGGACTGGAACACAGAACTGAACCAGGACTGGAACACAGAGACAGAACCAGGACTGGAACAGAACTGAACCAGGACTGGAACACAGAACAGAACCAGGACTGGAACACAGAGACAGAACCAGGACTGGAACACAGAACTGAACCAGGACTGGAACACAGAGACAGAACCAGGACTGGAACACAGAACTGAACCAGGACTGGAACACAGAGACAGAACCGGACTGGAACACAGAGACAGAACCAGGACTGGAACACAGAACTGAACCAGGACTGGAACACAGAGACAGAACCAGGACTGGAACACAGAACAGAACCAGGACTGGAACACAGAGACAGAACCAGGACTGGAACACAGAACAAACCAGGACTGGAACACAGAGACAGAACCAGGACTGGAACACAGAACTGAACCAGGACTGGAACACAGAACAGAACCAGGACTGGAACACAGAGACAGAACCAGGACTGGAACACAGGACTGAACCAGGACTGGAACACGAGACAGAACCAGGACTGGAACACAGAGACAGAACCAGGACTGGAACAGAAACAGAACCAGGACTGGAACACAGAACTGAACCAGGACTGGAACACAGAGACAGAGCCAGGACTGGAACACAGAAACAGAACAGGACTGGAACACAGAACTGAACCAGGACTGGAACACAGACAGAACCAGGACTGGAACACAGAAACAGAACCAGGACTGGAACACAGAGCAGAACCAGGACTGGAACACAGAGACAGAACCAGGACTGGAACACAGAAACAGAACCAGGACTGGAACACAGAACTGAACCAGGACTGGAACACAGAGACAGAGCCAGGACTGGAACACAGAACTGAACCAGGGACTGGAACACAGAGACAGAACCAGGACTGGAACACAGAACTGAACCAGGACTGGAACACAGAACTGAACCTGAGAACCTCACACATTCAGCTGGTTCTGATCCACACAGAACAGGTGCTGACGTACAGGAACAATCAGGGGTGCTTTCTCATATGGGCAAAGTGGGCATTTGCCCAGGGTGGCATTTCATGAGGGGCGCCGTGCCACAAGCTCTTAAAAAAACTGAGTCCATCTATCACGGTGTGCCAGGGAACTGGCACAATAGCGCCCCCTCTGTTGTGCAGGTGCCCCTGCATGCTGTGGTGGTGCTGTGCAGCACGTGCACAGAAGCAGGAGAGAGGGGGGGGGGGGGGGTGTCAATTCAGCTGTGGGTCTGTCAGGTGTCCAATTTAGAAAAAGAAGAGGAGAAACGGACAGTAGATAAAGGTCTGCAGATGTTCTGTCTATATTCCTGTGCATGTTCTGAAAACAGGGCTAGGTTCATTAAACAGGTTCTCTTACATTTATCAGCTTTATCTATGATGCTTGCTCTACTTTATTACAAACAATATTTAGTTGAACTGAACCTGGCAAACATGCTATATAATTTCACCATATTGTGTGATGCTTAAAGACTGTTAGTGCTACAAGTTTCAGTTATGATTTATATCGATCATTGGGTTAATGTCATTGGGTCAAGGCCTGTAATTAGCCAACGGAATTTACAATCCAGTAGTTTCAAAGACCAAACATTTGTTAATTGCTAAAACTCTATTTTGTGATAAAGGTAGTCTATATCTGAACAGGTGAAAGTGAACACTGAAAGTGTGTCCTGTTCCTGACAGTTAGATTATTAATGTGGAAGGACAGACAGTAATAGGATACAATGGTGTGTTATTTAAATGGACAGTTCATGGATGTTTTTAGATCAGATTCCACAGCTATATTTACTGCCTTTGATGCCGTTTCAGGGACACTTCTAAAATATTCTGGATCATCCCATGTCACCGGTCAGGATGAGCCTCCATCTGCCCCCTCAGCTCTGGAATGTTCTCAGAGCCTCAGGATGAGGAGCTGCCATCTACCCCTCAGATATACAGGAATGAGCTGGACACCTGAGGGACAGACACCATCTGTGTCCTCAGATAGTGTGTCCATCTGTGTCCTCAGACAGCGTGTCCATCTGTGTCCTCAGACAGTGTGTCCATCTGTGTCTCAGACAGTGTGTCCATCTGTGTCCACAGACAGTGTGTCCATCTGTGTCCTCAGACAGTGTGTCCATCTGTGTCCTCAGACAGTGTGTCCATCTGTGTCCTCAGACAGTGTGTCCATCTGTGTCCTCAGGACAGTGTGTCCATCTGTGTCCACAGACAGTGGGGAGTGGTACATCTGTGTCCTCAGACAAGTGTGTCCATCTGTGTCCTCAGACAGTGTGCCCACTAATGTCTGATACTGAGGATGCAGTCTGGTTTGCTCCTACTTCTCCTCAGCAAGAGGATCCTTCAGGTCAGTGTGTGTGTGTGTGTGGTGGTGTGTGTGTGTGTGTGTGTGTGTGTGTGTGTGTGCATACATGTGTGCATGTGTGTGTGGGAGTTGTGTGTGCATGTGTGTGATTGTTTAAAAGAAAAAAAATCGAGGAGGTTCTCACCCTGGGCGTTATTCAGCTAGAACTACCACTGGGGACACTGGACTATTTTGACAAACTCCGTGTTAATTCGACTCCAGTCTGTGTTTCCTCACTGTGCTGCATTCACTGACCTCCAGATAAACCAACACTTTTTCCAACCTGATGCTCACAGTTGTAGACGGATCAGAGCTGATCTGAGACCAGAACCTGGAACCAAAACCTCGAGTTCAGGTCCATCTGAATACTGACTGCATTTATGAACCAATTAACATAGATTATTTTATAACTTTAATACATGACAAGTAAACACATTCTGAAAAATGTTCAAATATTTATGTCCAATGAGCTGAAAATAACAGATAAATTCTATGAAGAGTTAAACTATTTCTGTCAAAAGAAAAATACTAAAGTCATTAAGTAATATCAAACATGTTTATTGGTACAGATTTTGTTCTTTTTTTGGTATTTATTTCATGGTTGATTTGTAAAAGTTGAAATTAATAACAGAGATACAGGACAGATTTAGGTCAGAGGCAGCAGAAGATAAATATACGACAAACTAATCATCCAATAAAACACATGAGCCCTTTTCTTCCATAACTAATGGTGTAGGACACAGGTGCCAAACATGCGGCCCGTGGGCCAAAACAGGCCCATCAAACAGTCCAATCGGCCCGTGGGATGAATGTGTGAAATGCAAAAAATACAGTGAAGATACAACGATGTTCAAATCATTTTAGGTCAATTCAATCTAAAATGGATCAGACAAGGTTATATCGTTAACGAAAACTAATGAAATGATGAAAACTAGAATTGTAAAAACATTTTCATTCACTGAAATAAATAAAAACTAAAATTAAAAGAAAAAAAACGATAACTAACTGAACTGTATTGTGTGCTTATAAAACTAACTAAAACAGTAACAATTATGGATAAAATTCCCTTCGTTTTCGTCTTTGTCAATGTCGGATTAATAGAAAGCGATTTATTTCACTCGAGCAATTTTAGCTGCTGGCAGCATATGATATTTACGGTCCGTCACTGTGTTCACTTGTGGTTTCCAGTCGTCTTCTGGTCCCCACTCTAACCTGGAAACATGGAGACTAAAGATGGGAGAAAGCAAGCAGTGTCCTGTCTGGGATTTATTTGAATACAACGACATAGCAAGAAGAGAAAAGAGATGACTTAACTAAATTAAAAACTAAAACTAAGCGTTTAGAAAAAAATAAAACTAATAAAAACTAGCAAACCTGCTCTAAAACGAATAAAATGAACTGAATAGAGAAAAAAAAAGTCAAAACTAAATAAAACTAAACTATAATGAAAAATCCCAAAACTATTAGAACCTTGGATCAGACCAGTAAATACCATCATAAAACCTATAAATAATGGAAAACTGCAAATATTCCTCTCTGTTTTCGTGTAAAAAAAACAAACAAACAAAAAACACAAACAAAGTGAAATTACACAAAAATGGTGACATTTACAGACTCGCCTTTTACAAAAATGTCTGAAAGTGGAATTTTAACAATATGCGGCCTGTATTAAAGGTTTTGTGTAATTATAGATCTACTGTGATCTGTATGTTGTGATGCACACATATAAATGATAAATTAAGTGCGTAATACCTGTTAACATTGCACTTATTTTTCTTCAGAATTTTCAGGTTGTTCATATTCGTTCATGTATGTTCAAGTACAGTTCATAGATGTTAACATTTCATT
Organism: Sphaeramia orbicularis; assembly: GCF_902148855.1. NCBI lineage: Eukaryota > Metazoa > Chordata > Actinopteri > Kurtiformes > Apogonidae > Sphaeramia > Sphaeramia orbicularis. The sequence continues at coordinate 57,813,868 of NC_043962.1, forward strand.
ACAGAATTTGACTTTTTTCACTCAAAACATACAGAAAACTTTGGAGTTGACATTATTTATCAGTTCTTATTCTATTATTTGTATTAATTTACTGGTCCGGCCCAGTTTAGATCAGATTAGGCTCAACTAAAGTGAGTTTGGTGGTGTAGAAGGTAACAGTTAGACTTCATGGTGCATTAGTGTCACTTCTTAAAGGGGATACGACTCCACTGACGAGCAACCAAATAAAACCAGAATAAATACAGATTTATATTCATCTAAACCAGGGCTCTCAAACTCATTTTCTTTCAGGGGCCACATTCAACCTGATTTGATCTACAGTGGGCCGAACCAGTAAAATAACAGCGTAATAACCTAGAAATACTGACAACTGCAAATGTTTTTCTTTGTTATCGTGCAAAAAATAACATTAAATTATGAAATATTTTCATTTACAAACTATCCTGTAACAATAAAATGTGAATAACCTGAACAAATATGAACAACCTGAAATGTAAATTGTAAAATGTAAATAAAATTCAGCCCAATTTGAACTATTTTCTTCCTGTTCCTCAGTGTTTAGTGTGTCTTTGTAGATCTGATCCAGAATGCACATGGACAAAGAAGTTGAGGCAGAATATTGTTAAAATTGTACTGGTTTTTCTTCAGAAATTTCTTTTTTTTCAGGTTATTCACATCTTTTTTGTTTGAATAGTTTATACAAGTAAGTATTTTCATAATTTAATGTGCTTTTTTTTTTCACTAAAAGACAAAAATGTGGAGTTGTCATTATTTATAGGTTATTCTGTTATTATTTACTGGTTCAGCCCACTGCAGATCAGATCGGGCTGAATGTGGAACCTGAAAGAACATGAGTTTGAGAGTCTTGATCTAAACGATATAAATAATGTTGTGTATTTACAACACTGTGAGAACTGTGTCCACGCTAACATTCCCGGAGTTCCTCAGATCAGATCCAGGTGGGTCTAATGTTTGCAGTTCTGTCTCAGATCTGAACGCTGGCCCAGTTCTAGAGGAAACACTAAATACCACACAGGCTGTAAATACATCCACCCAGGAAAGATCAGCAAATATCAGCAATAAGAGGAAATATTCCACAGCCTGTCCGTCCTGGATCAGCTTAAACAGCCTGGTTCTGTTCACACGGACTCTGGGTTTTACCACAAAAGTCATTTCCACCTCCACTCAGAGTTTAGCTGCTGTGGCTGGAAACAGGAAGAGGCGGAGCTCAGCACACAGGGAAAGGCCTGACACTGTTCTGACAGTGTTCTTTTTTTTTTTTTTTTTTCTGACAGTGTTCTGACTGGTTCTGACAGTGCTCTGACAGTGTTCTGATGGGTTCTGACAGTGTTCTGACTGGTTCTGACAGCGTTCTGACGGGTTCTGACTGGTTTTGACAGTGTTCTGACTGGTTCTGACAGTGTTCTGACTGGTTCTGACAGCGTTCTGACGGGTTCTGACTGGTTTTGACAGTGTTCTGACTGGTTCTGACAGCATTCTGACTGGTTCTGACAGTGTTCTGACTGGTTCTGTCAACATATCCATATGTCTTAATGTTAGAATTGATTTCCTCTCACAAAATGACACATATACATGATATTTACAGTCACAGAATAAAGTTGATATTGTTAAAAATTCTATGTAACCTGTGAAAAAAAAACACAATTCACATTAGTTAGATTTGACTTAAAGCACTGATATTTGTCTTTTTAAACTGAATTCTTCCTTTTCCCACATTTCCCTGTGGTCTCCTTAAACTGTAAATACTCTGCTCGGGTCTGAATTCTTCATTCATTCAACTCCACTGGTCCTCTTTGACCCTATTCTGACTAATGACACCAGAAAGGTGGTTTGGAGCGCTGGCCCTTTAAATGCCCAGGAGACACTTCAGGCCCCGCCCCCTCCAGGTCATTGGCTGTGCTGCTCTGTCCTGTTCAACCGACAACTGAACATTTCAGGTAATGGGCTCCAAGTTTGGACCAGAGGTGATTTCTCACAGACTGCAGTGGAAGCTCATCTTCTCCTAAAATGACTCAAATTAAATGCTCAAATCTGTTCAGTTGTTTTCATTTCATTGACTCCAAATGTGTTGGAACACGTTCATCTCTCAGACCAGTTGGTTCAGAATCAGTTTGATCCCAGATCAGTGGACTGGATGTTGTTCTTCACTTCCCTCCATTCCCGTGTCTGTGTTTTCTCCTCCATCTCTGCTCAGTGCATTTGTCCGTAGACGCTCAGCGTCCATGCACTTCAATGGGACTGAGTGGAACTGCTGGAAACTGACTCTAAACTGGACGATCATTGGATAAATGCCACAATGTTGTCCCACCCCCGGACGCTCAGCGTCTCTGGGAGTGAATGGAGCTGTGGGCGGAGCTCGGCGGGGCCGGACACTGAGCTTCCACGTGCTGATTGGAGGATCGGTCCAAAGGCTGAATCCCATTTGATTGACAGCTGTTTTCAGATCTGCTCCTTCACTGACACAGTTCAGTTTAATACCGTCACACATTCTGCTGGGAAATCACAGAAACCAAATGAACTGTTCATTTCTTGCACTGTAAATAAACACACTCATTGTACTTCCTTGTTTCAATTTAACATCATTTCAGCGTTTTCTTGTTTACTTGGTATGATAAGGTCACTGACTGTTTTCTTAAAAAGGAATGGAGGGACAAATTTATGTTTAAATAACTTGACAGTTTTTTTTATGTAAGCCAACAATGAGCTTCCCCTGTCTGAAAGATGAGCAGCCGACACTGGTTTGGACATATTTTCAGTCTGGACTACAACTGCTGCTGCTGACAAGCAATTATGGAGAAATACTGGAGAAATGCTGGTCTGAAGTCTGACCTATATGAGCAAATGTCGGAGACGGAACTAGTTCTAGATGCAACTAATTGAACAGGAATTCAAAGAGGCTGAGGAAATCCACTGGATTTTTGTCCAAATGAACTATAGATAGTTTTGGCAGCTGGAGAGTTCAAATTCAAATTGTATGAACGATTAGAGTCCAAATACACAAAGAAATGAACCACAGACTAAGACAGTGTTTTTAGACCACAGGTGTCAAACTGTGGTCCGGGGGCCAAATCCGGCCCGCCAAAGGGTCCAATCTGGCCCACAGGATGAATCTGAATTTGAAATGCTAAAATTACACTGAAAATATTAACAATCGGTGGTGTCAAATAATTTTAATTTAGGTTCTACATACAGACACATACAGTCTAACTAGATTTGAAGTGGGTCAGAACCAGTAAAATATTATCAGAATAACCTATAAATAATGACAAACCCCACATTTTCTCTTTGTTTTTTTGGTGTAAAAAAGTAAAATTACATTACAATTAAAATGTTTACATTACCAAACTTACTTTTCTTAAAAAATTTGAATAACCTGAACAAATATGAACAAACGGAAATGTCTTAAGAAAAGTAAATGCAATTTTACCAATATTCTGCCTGTTACTAAATGTTTTGTGCGATTGTAATGCACATTTGTAAATGATAAACTCATAAAACCGAGGCAGAATACTGTTACAACTGCACTTGTTTTTCTTAAGACAATTCAAGTTGTTCAATTCATGTTATTCAGATTTTTAAGGAAACTTTGTAGATGTAAACCTGATCATAGTATAATTTCACTCTTGTCACTGTTATTATTTTACTGGTTCGGTCCACTGGATATCAAACTGGGCTGAATGTGGAACTGAACTAAAATGAGTTTGACAGCCCTTGTTTAGACAAATATGAGCCCTTTAAAACTATTTGGTTCTGATCAGATTAAAAGGTCAGACTGAACGTACATGATGAACATTCCTGATGAGGTTCAGTCCGACCATCTGTGTTTGATCTGCAGTTTGATACTCACCCTCCTCCTACACTTTCAGATGGTGGTTTTAATCCAGTTCACTTAACGTCCAGCAGTATAATGTAGAAAGTTACAAAAAATCATTAATGCTTCATTTAGATCAGGGGTGTCAAGCTCATGTTCTTCCGGGGGGGGGGGGGGGGGGGGGGGGGACCAGTAAATAACAGCATGATAGCCAATAAATAATGACAACTCCAAATTGTTTTAGTGCAAAAAAACATTCAATTATGCCAATAGTTACGTTTATATACTATCCAAAAAAAAGGATGTAGATAACCTGAAAAAAATGAAATTAGTCAAGAAATATAAATACAATTTTATCAATATTATGCCTTGACTTTTCATTTATAGGCTACATGTTCTTTACAGATCAGATCTACAAAGACAAAACATTTAGTAACAGGCAGAATATTGTTAAAATTGTGCTGAATTTTCTTTAGACATTTCAGGTTGTTCATATTTGTCAGGTTATTCACATTTTACTGTTAAAGGATAGTTTGTTAATGTAAATATTTTCATAATTAACATTTTTTTGCACTTAATCAAAGAGAAAAAATGATGCTGTCATTATTTAGGTTATTATGATATTATTTTGAGTTCGATGCCCTAACTTTCACTTTGCCAATTCATCCCATGGGCCGGACCAGAAACTTTGGCGGGCCGGTTTAGGCCTCCGGACCACATGTTAACACCTATGATTTAGACTTGGAAGACAAATCTAGTTGTTCCAAACTTTGATTGTGGATGGAGATTTAAATGCTACCCTACACTGTGCCATGTATGCAACACAAATTAGAACAAACCATAATGAACCATATCAACCACGAAGACCAGTAGTGTCCAGGTTCGGACCCATAGTGGTCTATGATGCCCTGGTGCAGACCCATACTGACCAACAGTGACCACATTTATAGAACTCTTTACATCAGGGGTGTCAAACTCATTTTCTTTCAGGTTCCACATTCAGCCTGATTTGATCTCCAGTGGGCCGAACCAGTAAATAATAACAGAATAACCTATAAATAATGACAACTGCACATTTTTGTCTTTGTTTTAGTGCAAAAAACCCCTCATTAAATTATGAAAATACTTACTTTTATAAATTATCCAAACAAAAAAGGTGTGAATAACCTGAAAAAACTGAAATTTCTTAAGAAAAATCAGTGCAATTTTAACAATATTCTGCCTCAACTTATCATTAGTCCATGTGCATTCTGGATCAGATCTACAAAGACACTAAACACTGAGGAACAGGAAGAAAAGAGTTCAAACTGGACTGAATTTAATACAGACATTTCAGGTTGTTCATATTTGTTCAGGTTATTCACATTTTATTGTTATAGGATAGTTTGTAAATGTAAATATTTTTATCATTTAATGTTATTTTTTTGCACTAAAACAAGGACAAAAATTTGAAGTTAATATTTATAGTGATAATGTAATATTATTTTTTTCCCATCAAACCCTGTAGTAAATCTGCAGTCATTCTTTTTTGTCAGTTCTTCTGCTGTTATTATTTGACTGTAGATCAGATTGGTCTGGATGTGGAACCGACACTAAAATGAGTTCCACAGCCTGGACTGTGGAATTTATACACTATGTAAATTCATCCCAGGGGTCGGATTGGAACCTTTGGTGGGACGCATTTGGGCCCCGGGACGCATGTTTGACATCCCTGATCTACATGGAACACAAAAATTAAAATGCTTCATTTGACACAAATAAGTTCATGTACAGAAGGAAATGAAAACCTCTAAAAAAAACATGAAATACCAACGTCATCATGTGTGTCTTTAACTGGACCAGAGTATGTACTGGATGTACTGGACTAGTTTTACATGAATATATGTGGAGCAAGGTTATTACCGTCAATGAAAACAAACAAAATGACGAAAACTAAAATTGAAAAAACATTTTCGTTAACTGAAATAAATAAAAACTAGAATTAAAAAAAAACAATAACTAACTGAAACTGTATTGTGTGCTTACAAAACTAAAATGTATAAAATTATGGATAAAATTCCCTTAGTTTTTGTCGGTCAAAGTTGATATAGGATAGAACATGAAAATTTCGTCTAAAATCAGCGGTATAACAGAGGTGTAGAAGTCAGGAGGCCAACGGTGAAAGTATGGAAAGTTTCAGTTTTGTTTTCACGTAAGTGATGTTGTATGGCTCACACCCCCACCTACGTTACCTCCCCCCCAACCTGCTATACACTGTAAAAAAAAACAAACAAACAAAAAAAACTTGTAAGAAAATGGTAATATTCCGGCAGCAGGGGTGCCAAAAAATACTGTTAAATAATGGAAAATAACCATCTCATAAAAATACAGTAATTTTCCATAATTAAAATACAGTTTTTTGCCCTAACTTTACATGAGATTTTGCATTTTTTTTTTTTTACTTTTTAATGTTTAATAAAGAATATTTTCATGTATTAAAACAATCAAATTCCCTATAAATATTTATACAGGGGTTGGACACAATAATGGAAACACCTTCACCTCAAGATGATAATGCCCCAATCCATACAGCTAGAATTGTTAAAGAATGGCATGAGGAACATTCTAATGAAGTTGAACATCTCGTATGGCCGGCACAGTCCCCAGACCTCAACATTATTGAGCATTTATGGTCAGTTTTAGAGATTCAAGTAAGACGTCGATTTCCACCGCCATCGTCTCTAAAAAAGTTGGAGGGTATTCTAACTGAAGAATGGCTGAAAATTTCTTTGGAAACAATTCACAAGTTGTATGAATCAATACCTCGGAGAATTGAGGCTGTAATTGCCGCAAAAGGCGGACCTACACCATATTAAATTATATTTTGTTGATTTTTTAAGGTGTTTCCATTATTTTGTCCAACCCCTGTATATAAATAATTTTCAATGAGACTCAGTTGTCCAATCCACTGATAAAAACTGTATTTGGACAGTTTATCAGTGTTTATACATGTTATACATTCACAAAAATACATTTATTCAACAGTTTTGTTGTGAAACCTCCTCTAATTACCAAGATATTTATTAATTAACAAACAAGTCTTGTTAAACTTACAGAACAAATACTTCTGTTACGGTTAATTATCAGTAATTTTATCTTGTTTAATTAATTTTTCTTTTACAGTATTAAACTTTAAATTAACAGTTTAATCTCATAAATAGAAAAGAAATATTTGTGAAATTATGATACATTTGCAAATGTATTTTAACTGTATTTTCTGTGAAAAAGAAAAAAATTTCTTTTAAAAAATTTAAATTTTTTGGTTATTCACAGTTACAGTTTTTCGTGGTATTTTACATTTGACATGTAAAATCACAGTCTGTTTTTGTCATTTCATTGATATTTTCCTGCATCTTAAAAATACAGGAAAAATCTGTAAAATAAACAGTGAGAACTCTGTTCAATTACAGATTTTTTTTTTTTTACAGTGTAGGGAATTTCTCTCCATATGTTTGTGTCTGTGCTCAGTCAGAGCCGCCCTAACCCCACCCCCAAATAAAGTGTCCAAGGTAACCTCACTAATTTCTTTGAATAGGATGGAAGATCAAATATATGAAAAAACTGAAACTAAAACTACACCAAAACTAAACTAAGCATTCAGAAAAAACCTGCTCTAAAAACAAATTAAAACTAACTGAATTAGAGAAAAAAAAGTCAAAACTAAATAAAACTAAACTATAATGAAAAATCCAAAACTATTAGAACCTGGATGTGGAGTTTAACTTGGCTGCTTACATCAGATTATACTAACACTGCATTTCCTGTCATTATTTTGATGTAAGATCGACGTCTCATTTGACATAATAGTTGCGAACATTCATCACTATCTGAAATTCGTTTGTGTTGTGTAACATGACAGTTCTAGTCAGTGTAGTTGGTGTTTTGATTCAGTTAGCTTTAACTTGGTGGGTTTCAGCCCCTGTTATTCAAGGATCGGTCCTGGTTCCAAAAGCCCCCGATAGTGACAGGTGAAATGTAATGGCAAACTGACGGGTGATGTTCTGCACATGTTTGAAAGCAGAGATCTGACCAATGAAAAGCTCTTGAGCCTTTTCTATGTCCACGTGCATGTGTACTTCTTACCAAGGTTATTATTGTTAACAAAAACTAACGAAAGGACGAAAACTAGAATTGTAAAAACATTTTCGTTAACTGAAATAATAAAAACTATAATTAAAAGACAAAAAAAACGATAACTAACTTAAACTGTATAGTGTGTTCACAAAACTAACTAAAACCGATTAAAATTAGGGATAAAATTCCCTTCGTTTTTGTCTTTGTTAATGTCGGATTGATACGAAAGCGATTTATTTTGATCTAACAATTTTAGCTGGAAGCACCATATGATATTTAACGGTCCGTCACTTGTGTTCACTTGTGGTTTCCAGTCGTCTTCTGGTCCCCACTCTACCTGGAAACATGGAGACTAAAGCAGCAGAGTCCTGTCTGAGATTTATTTGAATATGACGCAGAGAAGAAGAGAAAAGAGATGACAAAACTAAAATTAATACTAAAACTAAACTAAAACTAAGCATTTAGAAAAAAAATGAAAACTAATAAAAACTACTAAACCTGCTCTAAAAATGAATTAAAACTAAATGAATTAGAGAAAACAAGTCCAAACTAAATAAAACTCAACTATAATCCAAAATCCCAAACTATTCGAACCTTGCTTCTTATGTTGCTGGATGTCAGATGGAACAGACTCCCTTCCTAATGTAGCAGCGTCCAAAACTCTGCTTTTGGACATTTTCAGTACATCGCATCAGAGGTGTAACTCAGCTGGTCCACACATGGAAGGTTTAGTGCTCATGTCTTATCGTACGTATTTAAGACTACAGACAGAGCGATGACAAGAATGAAACATAACTGTTCTGTTTTTGAGAACTGCTTTCAGTCCACAAAGCATCAAAAAGCAGCTCTGGAGCAATCAAGGTTCTAATAGTTTTGGATTTTTCATTATAGTTTTTTTTTTTTTTTTCATTTTAATTATAGTTTTTATTTTTCAGTTAATGAAAATGTTTTTTCAATTCTAGTTTTCATCATTTCGATAGTTTTCATTAGCGATAATAACCTTGGTAGCAACGGAACTGTAGCTTTCAGTTCTTGATAACACATTTACGTACCGGTGCCCTTGGCGCTGCGCACCCCCCACCCCACCCCACCACCCCTGCCCCCGTTTGAACATGTAAATCAACACCAAAATTTAGTCATTTGTTCCTTGTGCCAGTATCAACATTTGCTGAAAATTTCATGAAAATCCATCCATAACTTTTTGAGTTATCTTCCTGACAGACCAACAAACAGACAGACCCCGATGAAAACATAACCTCCGCCATTTCACTTGGCGGAAGTAATAATGTAAGCCCCAAGTCTCTGCTATCTCTTGTATTGGGGGGGGGAGGGGGTCTACTGCACATGTTTCATTTATAACCAGAGTCTATATGTTAAAGGGAGTTCAATCTTAATTGGACTAAAGAGAAAACAGTCTATCAAAAGCATTTGGTCTGTATTAAAAACCAGCGGGCATCCACAGAAGGTCAGAATGTACGATTCTACAGATGGAACTATAAAACTGTATGGACTGATTATGAAATATACAGACAGGGACTGAGTGACTCACACACAGGGGTCAAACACAGGCCTAGACCTGGACTGGATCCTGTTAGTTGTAATTTGAAATGATTTGAATGTAATGGAATTCAGTGAGTCCAACCTTATTAAAGCCAACTCTTCACTTTGGTTCCAAATGTCACATGAGTGAGGTTCAATTTTATTCATTTTTATTAGAGTATGAGAATGGAAAATCATGCATTTGTCGGTTAGTTCTGCCCATATTTGCTCTTGCAAATGTCATATTAGAGGTTTTGGGGATGCTACTGTTGTTTATGAAGGTCTCAAATCATGTACAGGTCAAAGTCATTTGACGCTTGAAAATGGGTAAAATCACACGTTTTTGCTGATTTCTTTCTTGCCTAGTCTTATTTCAGATCTGCACTCAGGGCTTTCACTGGAGACATTTGATCCTAGATTACCCATCTGGTACCCTCCCTTTTCTTCAGTTCAGCAGGTACCGACAAATGCAGGATTTTCCATTGAAAATGAGTTTTCTGTACTCGGCTGACGGGCACCCTAAAGATGGCAGTTGGGG